>NW_025967128.1:0-25000 GCF_021869965.1 Rhincodon typus
GCACAGAGTCTGGGATCCCGTCACTAAGTCACCCATTACTTACACATGCATATTATTTGACACTGGTCTGGCTTCCTTAGAGCCGGCTCTCAGAATGAACAGAACCTCTGACAATCCTGTTTATTTCTGTCAGCTAGGGCTCCTTTATTAGACCAGGTTAACAGCCCCAATCAGGAATCTTACATTCTATAAGATCTACCTTGCTGACCTTGTTACAATCATTACAACAATGGTGGACGTGGATCCTTGCTGATAGTCTAATTTGCCTTATGCTGCTTGAGGTACTCATCTCCAACCAGTGATTAAAGTGGGACTTTTCCAGGGAAATTTGACCCCTTCCACCTGTTAATTCATTCTGAAGCTGAATAGTGAAGTTAAACACTAGTCACTATTACTTTAGCTAACATGAGATTTATGAACAGAAAGCCACATTAGAAATGGTTGGTTCCTCCCTAGTCAACACCCCAACTGCAGCATGAATATAGGAACAGAGTGGTCCATTCAGCCCATCGAGCCTGTTCCAATAGAATGCTATTTTAGAATGGTTGATAATCTGAATGCCATTTCCCTGCACTAATATCCCCATATCCCTCAATGTCATAAATCTCCAGAAACCTATTCATTTCTGTCTTTATACAGCTCAATGATTTCAGCACCACAGCTCTCTGGAGTTGAGAATTCCAAAGGTTCACCAAACTCTGGAGTGAAGAAATTCCTCATTTCAGTATTAAATGTCCTGCCCCTTATCCCGAGATATGTCTCTCATTCTCGAGTCACTACTGGGGAAAGTATCCTATCTATATCCACACTGTTGTTCTCTGTAAGAATGATATAAGTTTCAATGAAATCACTCTTCATGCTTCTTCAAAACCGCAAAAAATACCAAACCAGTTTCTTCAATCTCTCTTCATAATACAAAGCCACCATCCCTCCTTATAATTCCCTTTATAGCAAGTATATTAATCCTTAGATAAAGAGACCAAAACACTCTAAGTGAGATCTCGCCAAGGCTTTATACAACTAAAGCCATCTTTACTTCTGTACTTAAGTCCTTTTGAAATGAATGTCAATATATTGTTTGCCTTTCTAATTGTTTTGCTGCACCTGCAAACCAGCTTTTAGTGATTCATGGAAAGGACACCCTAATACCTTTGGACACTCAACCTCTCATCATTTAAGAAATATTCTGTCTTTCTGTGTTTTGTTTTCTACCAAACTTCACACTTACTTACACTACATTCCATCTGTCACGTTCAAATCCACAGTCCCATGCCAAGATGATTTGATTCTTCAAGGTGCTTGTCTTTCTAAGTGATGGAGAATTCAGGCTTGGTGGATTCTGTCAAAGGAGACTTGGTGATTGTGGAGTTTCTTTTTGTCCATTTTACACATTATTAATTGCTGGTGGTGAAGGGAGTTAACGTTACAGGCATTGTACAGTGTCAATAAAATTTCCTGCTTTGTCCTGGATGGCGTTGAGCTTCTTATGTATAGCGTCGGAGCGGGACCGCTGTCCTAGGATCGGGAGCAGGGCCTGATTTCTGACCCTGGCCCTTGTTAGAATAGAATATCCTTTATTGTAACATGTACTCAAACACAGAAGTACAAGAACACAGTGAAATGTTTTACAATGTCGCCTCTAATGGCGCCACCTCAGATACAAAGTATTTAGGCACAAATCTTAGTTACAAAAGAGGAATTTAAAAAAAAGTAGTCGCATCACTTTACAGTGTTTTAAGAATAAGTTATAAAAAATAGACATAGTTACAGGATTAACATTACAGTCAGAAAAAAATTCAAATAAACATTACATTGCAGCAGATCAGCACTGGGGGCATCTATACATGGTCTGATTGACTGTGCCAGACCCCAATCCAACAACCACCCCTGCTCAGCTCCAAGCCTCCAGTCCACTCTGCACCGGCTCTCAGCTGCTCCAAGGTAAGTTCCAGGACTCCTTCCCCCACGCTGGCCTCTACCCAGGACTCACTCCACACGCCGGCCACTGCTCCGGCACTGCTTCCACATGCCGGCAGCCTCAGCCAGGACTGCTTAAAGCTGCCTTCATCCAGTCCAGAGGAGAGTATTCCATCTCACTCCTGATCTGTGCCTTGTAGATGGTGGACAGGCTCTAGGGAATCAGGCAGTGAGTTATGCACTGCAGAATTCTAATGCTTTCAGCCATTTCTTGACATCATGTGATGGGAATGAAATTGGATACAGGCTAGCATCTCACCTCAGGATGAGTCTGAGCCTACCATTCACTGAGTACATTTGGCTGAAGATGATGCAATGTTACTTTTTACACTGATGTGCTAGATTCCTCCATCATGGTTATGGGCTTATTAATAGACCCTTTTGCTGTTAATTGTTTCATTGTCCATCATTTTTCTACAGCTGAATATAGCAGAATTTCAGAGGTTAGATCTGACCTGTTGCTTGTAGGATTACTTATCTCTATCTATTCAGTACCATTTCGGCTCCTATGTCAAAGTAATTCTAGTCAGCCTGACCTGCTGGTGGAACAGGGCATACCCAGGAATGGTGTCAGTAGTGACTAGTATATTGTCTGAAAGGTACGATTTTATGAATATAATTACTGTTGCTGTGGCCATCCCAATTTTAGCTCAAGGCCCCCAGAAGTTAACAAGGAGACATTGCAAGGTCAACATTGTCATTGTCATTTCTGGTGCTTAGGATGATGTGGGTGATCTGTTTGGGGTCATTCAACTTATTAAGCTTTCTAGTGATTTGATACAACTGAGTGGCTTGCAGGCAATTAAAAGTCAACAACATTATTGTGATTCTGGAATTACCAAAGCAGGTAAGTATGGCAGATTTAAGGAAGAAAAACAGAAGTTGCTGGAAAAGCTCAGCAGGTCTGGCAGCATCTGTGAAGAAAAAAATCAGAGTTAACGTTTCAGGTCCAGCGACTCTTCCTCAGAAGAGTCAGATTTCCTTCTCACTGGAACATCAATGAGGCAGATTGGTTTTAATGACTATCAACAATGCTTTCATGGTCACTATTATATCTAACTTTTGACTCAGGGTTTTTCTATCAATTGAGTTTAAATTACACCAGCTGCCACAGTGTGAGCTGAACCTTGGTTCACAGAACCAGGTGTGTCTCTGGATTACTGGTTTCAAGACATCAAAGTAATAGTAGAATCACTGTGGTCCCACTCTTTCATTAGAGAGAGACTACTGGTCAGGGTTTAACCTGAGAGTCACCATGGCAAGGAGAGAAGTTGAGTCGTTCATTGTAACCTCAGCTGGTGTAGGAATTGAACCCATATTGCTGGCGTCAGTCTGCTTCACAAATCAGCTACCCAACTAACTGAATTAACGAACTGCTAGCAAAATTACCACTAGGCCACCAGCTCCTCATGGGTGTTACCCTATTGCAGAATTGCACCTGACAGCAGATGTTTGGTTTGGGTCTTGCAAGTGTGGGCTGTTGTGTACAGCCTGTTTTTCTGCCTGTTGCACACAACCATTTGAACATTCTGTTTGACTGGTTTTGCCAATTATTCGGGTGTACAGCCTACATACCAGGTGAATAAGGAATAAGAGAAGCAGGAATAGAATTAAAGCATGCAATTAAAACAAAACTTTTTGAAAAAATTATGGAAAATCAGGCTAATAAATTAAAAGAATATAGAAACTAATCTTTACAAGTTAAAACCTCAAGTTAAGCAAACAAATAATTTAGCAACAGCTCCATTATTTTTCTCCCATAAGTGAGGAAGACCATTTCAGCTGGTCTATATTGTTTTACTTACTATTTCAGATCCAATCAAATTTCATTTATCTAATGCAACAGCATGAAATGAAGGAGAAAAAATTTGCATCCAAATGGCACCATTCACAATTTGTACACATCACAAATGCTTGACAACAATAAAGTACCATCAAAGTGCATTCAGTATTGCAGCAGCTAAGTTGTGAGCAACAAAGTCTAGCAAATGCCTTCATAATCACAAACTTGACTTCTTAATAATGTTTGTCAAGAGATAAATGTTGTTTTGGATTACTCTGCTCTTCTTCCAAATAGTGTCATGGAATCTTTTACATTTCAGGGCAGGGAAAATGGAGGCTCATTTTCATATCTCAGCTGAAAGATAACGCATTTTTGTTATGCAGCGTAGAGTCCCTTCAGTGGTGTATAGAAACATCAGTCTAAATTCTATGCTCAGAATGTGTCTTAAGGATCTCCGTTCACTTTGGGAGAGCAGGATCAGGCCAGTTGAGAAATTAGGAGGGTGATTCAGCATGTCCTGTTGGGAAGGCAACATTCAGCCTCCGCTGTGTTGCAGTGTGAGCGAAACTGAGGTGAATGGTACAAAAGAGTATGGGCTGTCAGAGATGCAAGGAGAGCCTGAAGGAACTTCTGCAACCCCCAGCACTATCCATGAAAGTTTTTCTTGTGATGGGGAGCCTCTGTCTTCAGAAGACTTCAGGTTTACTGTTTGCCCCATTTAACATGAAGCTTTTACATAGCATCAAGCCTTCTCAGCCCCACATCCTTCCCTTACTCAATTCCACTGAGTTGACGAGTAGCAGATGTTTCATGGGTCCCAGGAGATGCTAGTAAGGTCCCATTGTTCTGGCAACATGACTGATAATTGAAGAATTTACCAAGCTCATCCGGCCTCTCACTGCTGCCAGGCAAGTTGCTGGCAGTGCACTCTAGCTGCCTACAGGAAAAGGAGGAGGGAGACGGAGCACGAGCTATCTGCCCAACTTTCCTGGCACCTCTCACCTCCAAGCCTGCTGGCAATGAGCCTGAAAGAATTACTTGCAATTAGTATGAAGGGAAAAGCACACAAAGGTTTGAAACAGAGCTATGCAGTGTGAGTGGGATTAATTGAGACTTTCTGTAGCAAAGAGCCAACACTGCTTGATCATGTCAAATGGCCTCTTCCTGTTCCTTTACCTGCAGTGGTTCCCTTCACAATTTTGAGACTGAGAACAGGTTTACTTTAACAATACCGCACTGATAAATGCAAAGCTTTAGCAAGACATCAGAAAGGCATTACTTTTTTTCAGCAGCATATCCCATAGCATTGAAAGAAGGATAACTGTAACAGCTTTCTCAACTGGTACATACCAGCAAAACCCTTGAGAGTTTTCACTTATCTTCCAGGAATTGAAAACATATGCAGGCAGATGGCAAGATTTCAGAAATGATTTCAGTCCAACAAATATTATTGTGTAACAGGAGAAGTTCTGCTTTTGCAGAATGGCTCCAAACTAGAGCATGCAGGTTTCTGAAATCACTCCCAGACAATCTTAAATCTAAATCACAGCAACAAGTGATCCTCCAAGGGACCTACTTATGTTCGTTATTGTCTATCTAAGTACAACACTCTTCTGTTATCTGAAAGCAAAGTACTGTAGATGCTAGAGATCTGAAATAAAAACAGTAAGTGCTGGAGAAACTCAGCATGTCTGGAGAGAGAAACAGAGTTAATGTTTCGAGCCCAAAAAGACTCTTCTTCGGAACTCTTCTGTTATTGATGAGTTGAATGAAGCATTTTAATGTGCAGTCAATTTTGTAATGTAGGAAATACCACAGCCAATTTGCACACAGCAAGAGTTCGTTATGAGTTTGTTTGAAGGAGAAATGTTGGCAAAAACACTGGGAAGAACACCCTTTCCCAGCAAGGCAAAAGAGACCTCATGTTAATGTGTTACGAGAGAATGACACCTCCGACCATGAAGCACTTCATCACTGCAATGTTCTGTCAGCTAAAATGACAAACGTAGTTCTCTGTAGGAAGAGTTTCTACTCTTTTGACTCGGAAATCAGAGTGTTAAATACAGAGCTGAGATTTCCACCTTGTGTGTAAGTTCTGGTACAAGAACTGCACCAAAGGAAAGTGACCTTGTGTGGGCCCAAAGGTCTTTATTCAGGAAAAAAAGCCAGGTACAAACTGCATGGTGGGAGATCTCTGACTAAGTCAATGCATCGACCTAAACGCCTTTGCCTTGGCTGCAAACTCGGCCGTGTTTGCTGACTTCCAAAGTAAGCTGAAGGAAGATGTAGGTTCCTTACTTTAATGCATATTTCCCCCACATGGCCATGAATTCATGGTGAAAGGTGAATGAGGAGGTTTTCTGTTCATTGTGAAATACCAATTAAAGCCTTCCCAGTTGACTTTTTAAAAAATTTTTTATTGGATGTGAATACTCATTCCTAGTTGTCATTATAACATGGTGTGGTGCATTTTTTTGAACTGCTGCAGTCAACGTGGTATGTATGTACCCAGGCTGGTATAGGGAAGGAGTTCCAGAATTTGATCCACTGACAGTGAAGGAATAGCAAAGTAGTTCCAAATCAGGATGATGTGTGATTTGGAGGGGAACAGGAAAATGTTCTCATCTATCTGCTGCCATTGTCCTTCTAGGTGGTAGAGATTGCGTGCTTGTCAGGTGCAGTTAAAGGATAATACAGTGTGTGCTGATGGGAGAGAAACTGAATGTTTAAAGTGATGAATGGGATGCCAATCCAATAGGCTGCTTTGAACTCAACGACGTTGAGCATTGAGAGAGTTGTCAGAGCTGCACTCATCCAAGTACCTGCAGCATCTTCCACCTACTCCTAGTTTGTGCCTTGTAGATACTGGGTTGGCTTTGGAAGTCAGGAAGTAAGTCACTTGCCACAGAATACTGACCCACTTTTTCAGTCAAAGTATTTGTATGACTGGGTCTTGTTCAGTTTTTGACCAATGGTAAGGCCCTGGATGTTGATGGTGGAGCATACAGCATTGGTAATACAATTGAATTTCAAGGGGAAATAGATCGATTCTGACTTTTTGGAGATGGTCATTACCTGATATGAATGATACTTCTCATTTATCAATGCAAATCTGCACATGGAAGGCTTCAACATCTGAGAAGTAACAAATGATATCATGATATAAATGATATCATATGCAATGCAATCATCAGTGGGCATCCCCAGTTATAATGTTATGGGAGAATGAAAGTTATTGATGATGCAGCTGAAGATAATTGGACCTAGAATACTAAGCTGAGGCATTACTGTCCCTCCACTGGACCAGGAGGCCTAGGGTCAAGTGCCACCTACTTCAGAGGTGTGTAATGACATCTCTGAACAGGTTGATTAAAAAATATCTACTCAGAGGAACTCCTGCAGTGATATCCTGGGGTTGAGACAATTGGTCTCTCATTAGGACATCCATACTACTTGGCATAACTCCAGCCAGTGAAGAGCTCTCCTGTCATACCTATTGACTTCAATTTTGCTCAGCTCCTTGAAGCTACACTCAGTCAAATGCTGCTTTGATGTCAAGAGCAGTCTCTCTTACCTCACCTCTGGAATTAAATTCATTTGTCTATGTTTGTACCAAGACTAATGGCCCTGGTGTAACAGCATCCAGCTATCACCAGAGGATTGTACAATGAGTAATCCACTAATCCTGAACCATATCCAAGATGGCACATTTACATTTGGAGATTGTTATGCTTTCAGGTATTTTTGCAGCTAAGATGCAGTAACCAAAAGTTCCAAAAAACAGCAGATCAGAAGTGGCAGGATCACAACCTGCCTCAATGGCATGAAGTGCCAATCATTCTGCTATCGACATGACACTGTCCCAAGCACACTGTTCCTATGGATGACAGCTCTGCTTTATACTTCAGAGGACTGAATCCTCACACACATTGCACAGGGCAAGCATTCTCCTTTCCATTTCAGACCAGAAGGAAAAATGCATACAAGACAGGAAATTCTTGTTCTGACCCAGGGGCTTTACTTGGCCAGACTAACTTGGAGAAGAGAAATTCTTTAAAATTCAACAGAATTTGAAAGAGTGAGTTTTCAGACTTTACATAGTAAAAATGAAATAGAAGTTTAATGTCTTGTACTGCACAGGTGTCAAGGAAACAGACAGAAAATATTGAGTAGAAATAAATAAGCGCTTGTACAATTGGCAGGCTCTAAATAGTTGGATATTGCATGCTTCAGTGTGTGGGACTCAGCAATTTACAATCTGTATTAATGACTTAGATGAGAAGACTGAGTGTAATATATTCAATTTTGCTTTAGATACAAAGTTAGGTAGGAAAATAAACTGACGAGGATGCAAGGAGGCTGCGCATGGACATAGGCAGGTTAAGTAAAAGTGAAGTCGCCAAAGACTTAATAGACCAGAGGTCTGCCATCTCATTAGAGAGAGGCAACTGGTGGTGGTTTAACTTGAGGGTCACCACACCTCGGATAAGGGGGAAGGTTGAGAATATAAGGCCTTCATTGTGACCTCAGCCAGTACAGGAATTGATCCTGCGCTGTTGGCATCACTCATTATCGCAAACTGTCGGCAGATTAAGTAAATGGGCAAGAACATAGCACAAGGAAGGCTGAGAAATGTGAAGTTATCTACTTTGGAAGGGAAAGTAGAAGAACAGAACGTTTTTGAAATGGTGAGACTGCTGTCTGACGCGCTGTGATCTCCAGGATTTGCTGTTTCCAGTACAGGTTCCAGCATCTGCAGTAAGTTGTTCCTGGAGACTGGGAAATGTTGGCATTCAGACTGAGCTGGGTGTTGTGTGCATCACAGAAAATGAACATGTGCGCAAAAAATTGGGACGTTTAATGGTAAGTTGGCCATAATTTAGGAGGGGATTGGAATTGAAGAGTGAAGAACTCTTATTCCTGTCATTGTACAAGTCCTTGGTGAGATCACACCTGGAGTACTGAGTTAGTCACTTTTACCTAAGGAAGGATAGTTTTGCCTTGGAAAGCATCCAATGAAGGGTTGAATTTTATCTTATCTTATATTTGAATTCCTAGCCCCAACCTTCCTCCTATTTTACAGTGAACAGGGGTGGCATCAGGCAGCTCCTCATCCTCAGGCCTATTGGGGTCCTTATGTTACGGCTAATTAAGGGCCGGTTCCTGCCACAGCCACCACTTTACCTACAATAAGGAAAGGCCTAGGGCACATGGATAGCCCACCAACTTTCATTGAGTGGATTGATGTTGGGCAAGAAGTGATGTTTTTTGGGATGTTCCCTGTGCCCGTTAGTAGCATCCAATGGCATCCATCATCCCACTTAAACCTTCTCCCCAACCTCTTAATCCCAGATTACCATCCTGCTCACCACCTCCACCATCCAGGGTCTGACATCCAGGTCCTCGATAATCTGGACTTTACTGGTCAGTCCATGATCCACCTGCTTCTTCATGATTACCTGCAGTCTCAGCAATGGCCACCCCTTGAAGCTGACGCTGGTCGGACTGCATAGCTACCAGCCAATCAGATTGACCAACAGCTCTCTAGCCCATTTCCCTCCTCCCTCCCCAGTATCCAAGGGCCCAAACATACCTTCCAGGTTAAGCAACACTTCACCTGCACATCCCAGAATCTAATCTGGCCTGAAACATCAACTCTCCTGCTTCTCTGATGCTCACAATGTGGACTCCTCTATATTGGGGAAACAAAGCGTAGACTGGGTGACTGCTTCGCAAAACATCCATGTTCTACTCACAAAAAAGACCCTGATCTGCCTGTTGCCTGCCACTTTAACACACCACCTTGTTCCCTGGCCAACATCTCTGTCTCTGGCTGGCTGCAGTGTTCCAGTGAAGCTCAACACAAGCTAGAAGAACAACACCCCATTTTCCACTTGGCAATCCTGCAGCCCTCCAAACTCAATATCAAATTCAATAATTTTAGGGCCTAAACTCTCCCACGTCCTAGCCCCCTTTCCTTGTTATCACATAGCCTGCCATTATACACTACCTACTGTTAGTCACTAACAGTCCCCATTAACAATTATTCACCCTCCCAGCCTGATCATTATCAACTCCTTTGCCCATCCAACTGCTCTTCTCTCTCTCTGGGCTCTATCCTTTATCCTATCATTTACTCCCTACCCCATCCCCCTCCCTATTTTCTGGATATAAACCGACATTTTCCTAGCTACCATCAGTTTTGAGGAAGGGTCACCAGCCCTGAAACGTTAAGTCTGATTTTTTTTCTTCACAGATGCTGCCAGACCTGCTGAGCTTTTCCAGCAACTTTTGATTTACAGCTTTTGCAGTTCTTTCAGGTTTTTTAACATTTAAAAAATGATCACTTGGACGGAAAGTATGAGAGTAGGTCTGAAAACATTAAGAAACCACAGGCTGAGCATGAGTAACTCCTTTTAGAAGAGAAAGGGAGAGGAGTAGGAGAATAAATTGAAGAACAAGCATTAAATTATACAAGCATCACACTTATTCAAATGCTGTAATCTTTATTTAAGGTGTCAGAAAATGTCATCTTGGTCATTGTTTCCTAGTATTCATTGTTCCTTATGTTACAAATTTGCAAGTTCTTCGTTCTTCCTTCCTTCATTACAATAGGTGGCCGGTAGGACATAAAATAGGTGAGAACTTTCCTTACAGGACCACTTCCTACTATCTCTTAAATTCAACTGTCCTTTATAGATTGGTTGCTGATGACTGAAGTATGCCATTGGAGCATTCTGCTAGTTTTGTGCCCCATTACAGTTCTCTCTCTGCTTGTTGTGAACTAATATGGGTTTGAAAAATCTATGAAAACTGTTTCTACATAAAAAAAAAGAAAACACAGTGTGGAGCTGGAGGAACACAGCTGGCCAGGCAGCATCAGAGAAGCAGGAGAGTTGATGTTTCAGGTCAGGACCCTTCTTCAGAAATGGGGAGGGGGAAGGGAGCTCAGAAATAAATAGAGAGAGGAGGGGCAGGATTGGGAGGTGGGATGGTGATAGGTGGAAGCAGGTAGGGAGTGGTGGGGATTGGTCAGTGGGGTGAGATGGGCAGATAGGTGGGAGAGAGAAACCAATATTTTCGGTAAACTAAATAAATCAGTCTAGACCAAGTTCTTAAATAATACAAAGATTGCAGTAGGCACAGTAAAACATCTCAAAGTCAAAATTCATCAATGTCCACCAGTGAGGTGTTAATTGCATTGTTAAATTATTCATTATAAATAGTGAGTCATTTTAATCCAAACTTGGTGAGAGCCCAGAATCATAAAAGGACTGTGTAAGTGGGAGAGAACTGTTGATTTTGCTTATTGACATCATTGTGTGATTGTGGTAAGTTATTTTCTATGGTCTATTTTGGCAATATCTAAATGCTTATTTGGACAACGTTGAGATATATAAAGTTTTTGAAGCTTCTGTTGTTCATGATTAAGTGTTTGATTGACACTTCTATAGATTGCATTTTTCAAAGGATTTGAGAATGTGTAGACTTTCTAAGCAGTTTTATATATGCTGTCATTACTATAGGGTCTAGCAGTTCACCACATGTGGTGTTCTAGATGAATAGGCAAGGAAGAGAATTATTAATTGGCATGGAGGGTATGAGGGATTACTGAGAATTGGGCTTGGTGCACAAGTTATCATTGACTTGCCATGGCACCAATCAGGGGCCATTGAGGTGAGTGAGCGAATGCATTGTCATGAGTTGGCATGGGAAAAGCTTTTGAACATTCCTTTTAAACAGTTCCCGAGTTCAGACTATGGTTCACAATTTCTCTAATTTCCATGAACAACAAGTCAAGGAGAAGTTGACACAACTCTATGAAAGTTGCAGGAGGCTAGGAGTTGCCTATTCTTGAAATGAAACCATCCCAGTTAAAAGTACAGCGTTCTTTACCTATACTCTTATCCTACGTTAACAAACACTTGGAGGTGCTCAGATTGGGGGCAGGTATCCTGGGGTTGGGTCCTGCCCAGCAGGATTAAATGGCATCACAGTCATTACAATTCTGCGAAAAATGAGTGAGTTTGGTGTGTGGTGAGTTGAGGTCAATGTCTTTCTAAAAATCTGATCTATGGCTAGCATTCCACTGGTTTTTATGGGGCTAAAAATTAAACCAGTTTCTTCCAACCCACGCAGGGAAACAAGCTCTGCTGGAGAGCATGAGTCTTCAGTTTAGTTTTTGCACTATAGCTCCAAAGAGTATAAATACAGAGAGTTCCATACAACTTACAAGAAGTGTGAGTTTGGTGAAATTGAGAAGAGGTGCTTTTTGTCTCCCTTTTTTATTTACATGCTCAATGTCCAAGAATTGGTTCCAACTTCAGTAAGCTATCTTACTTGTAATAACTAGTGGGTACAGCTAAAAGATGGTAAGGTAGCTCAGCATGTGAAATGTAGGAAGTCATGGACGCATTATGCATCTGAGTTAAACACATCAGTTGGATGTGTCATTGTCTACATAAGCTTGGCTATGAGTTTCAGAACTCGAGTGGTGGTCACTATTGTGCATCAGCAAACCTTTCCATGGACTGTCACCTTGCTGTGGTGGAGAGGTTTGAGTATTCCATTGGTCCCAAGAACAGTGCTGTCAGGAGTTCTCATCTTCTAGCGGGGCAACCCATGACGGTAAGGTTGAAGGGGAGGAGCCAGATAAAGTGCAATCCAAATTAAGTCCTCAATGGTGCTTTATGTGGAAGATATTCCTGTGATATCAATGACAGCGATGGCAGATGAAGGTTGTACAGTATGGAGACTTTCAGTCTTTGAGCTTTCCTTGCCACTGGAACTGGATCTACCTTCTGTCAAGGGCCATGTATCAGCTAACATGCAACAGCATTCCCACATTAAAAGATGTCCCACATAAGGCATCGATTTGGAAGAACTCGACGCACCCAGCAGCCCCCCCTCCTCCAAGTACAGCACAAGCCCTGTGATGAGCAGCTAGAGATGATGGGACATGATTGTGAGATCTGGAAGTCCCCAGCTTCAGAATGAAACACAGGAGGTGGAGTTTGACTCAATCATTTTACTCTTGGATTAGGAACAGGAGAGCGATTCAGCAGCTATCTTCACAACTGAGCAGACTCCTTCAGGACCCACTCTGCTCACCCCCTGCACAGAGATGATGCTAGAAAGAATGCCCTTAAAATAGACTGTTCCATTACCAACCTGGCAGGAAAATTGCATCCTAAGGACTCAACTACCTATGATTTGCTTGTCAAATCAGAGTTTCCTACGTGGGCAATCACACTGGTTAGTGGGTGATTGCTAGTGACAGCATCAGAGAGGCAGACGACTATGTGGTTAAAGAGGTGGTCATACCACAGCTTAGGAATGTGCACACAGATAAAGAATGGGTGAACAACATGCAGTCCAAAAGAACCAGCCAGATAACATAGGGGTCTCCTGAGACAAGCTTACTTGCACATCAGTTTCCATTTTGGATATTGATGACAGTGATGGTTCCTTACAGGATTGCAATCAAATCCAAATCAATGACAACATGAGTGACTTGGCTGTACAGGAGAGGAGAGAGAAGAGTGCAAGAGTGTTGGAAGACCAGTTATGTGTTTCTGCAGCTGCAAACATGACTCTTGGATTGCAAGTTGGCAGGTCAGGATCAAGGATGCCACAGAACAGATCGAGGACACTGTTCCGGGGGAAGGTAAACAGCCAGAAATCATGGTCCATGTCAATACTGTTCCTGAAAGCTGATTTCAGGGAGACAGAAAGGTGATTAAAAAGAAAGACCTCCAAAGCAGTAACCTCATGATTCCTCCCTTTCCTCAATGCTAGTGAGCATTGGAAAAGGAGAATTGCATGATTGAACATGGCGCTAGAAAACTGATGTAGGAGGGGTGGCATCAGATTTCTGAGGCATTGGAACTGATCCTGGGGGAGCAGGTTAGACCTGTCCAATATGGACGGGTTACATCTCAATATGAAGGCGAACACATTTTGATGGTCAAGGTGGCAGCAGAGTAGAAGTGCTGCATTCAAGCTCTTGGTCAGGGGCTCATCTTCTTCCATCTGCTTTCTTTGTTTTCTTTTCACTTTTGCTGTTTTTCTTCTTCAGCTCTTTTCATCTTTTTTCTTTTTTTTCTCTTTACAAACCCTTTCTGGCATGTGTAGCAGTGGCAGCAACAGAGTTGGCTCCTCCCGGCATCGGCACCAGCTAGACTCGTGGGGGAGGAGAAAGCAAGCCCCATGTGGGGTAGAGTGTCGCCAGAGGCATCATCAGAGAGATAGGCCAAGTGGTGAAAAATGGTGCCTGAGGACCAGTGAATTTGACATTACTTGGGTCTCGGGAGACTGTGGTAGTTCTAAGCTGGATTAAAACTCAGATGTAGATGCTCGCCCCCTTGACCTGTCCGTCCTCCCTGGACTGACCTATCCCCTCCCTAACTCCCCACCTACACTCACCTTTACTGGCTCCATCCCCGCCTCTTCGACCTGACTGTTTCTTCTCCACCTATCCTCTCCTCTATCCATCTTCTATCCGCCTCCCCCTCTCTCCCTATTTATTTCAGAACTCCCCTCCCCTCTCCCATTTCTGATGAAGGGTCTAGGCCCGAAACGTCAGCCTTTCCGCTCCTATGATGCTGCTTGGCCTGCTGTGTTCATCCAGCTCTGCACCTTGTTGTCTCGGATTCTCCAGCATCTGCAGTTCCTACTATCTCTGTAGATGGAGTTCTATTTAAGCTATATTTTTTCATTTTCTTTTATTCTTAAACTATCAAAATGGCACCTGATTATGGCTACAAATGACAGCTTTTCATTGTATTTTGTTATATTTTACTGTATGAGAATAACTGTGAATAAATCATTAATTAACTCATTCATTCATCTTCACAGGAAGGTCTGCTAATGCAGTCAGGGGGCTTTAAACTAGGGAATGGGAAACTGAGAGAGCTCAGATTCGAGGGAAGCAAAACTAGCAAAAGGAAGTAAAAGAATTGTAAGTAAAAAATAGAAGACTTAGGGAATAGGGAAATATCACAGTATGGTTTGAGAATTGGTTAATAGCCAGAAAGCAGACAGTCAGAATAGACAGTTCATTCCCAGGATGGCTCTGCGTTAATAGCAAAGGTCAGTACTAAGGGCACGATTGTTCACAATCTGTAAATGGAAACTTAAGTTTTAAGGAGGATGGAAGGAAACTACAGGGGGATTTGGATAGTCTAAGTGAATGGGCTTGAACATGGCAGATGAAATATAATGTGAAACAGTGTGAGGTTATTCACTTTGTTGGAAACAAAACAGCAAACTAGAATATTTCTCAAATGGTGAGAGTTTGGGAAGAAAAAGGGATCTAGGTGTCCTTTTCTACGACTCAATAATAGCTGACATGCAGGCGCTACAAGCAATCAGAAAGGCAAATCATATTTTGACATTAATTTCAAGGTGAAATTGTACAGAAGTATTGATGCCTTGCTCCAGTTGTATAGACCCTTGGTGAGACCGCACCTGGAATACAGTGTACAATTTCCTTGGTTTCCTTACTTAAGGAAGGAAATACTTTACATAGAGGGAGTGCAATGGAGAGTCACAAAATTAATCCCAAGGATGGTAGGATTATGTTATGAGGAGATGTTGAAGAAACTGAGTGTTCATCTTCTGGAGTTTTGAAGAAGAATGAGAGATGATCCCATTGAAACTTACAGACAGTAGCAGCAGGGATATTGATAGAACGTTTCTTCTGAATGGTGACTCTAGAATGATGGGACATAGCCTAAGGATAAGGGGCAGACCAATAAGACTATGATGAGAAGACATTTTTTCACTCCACGGAATGGTAGCCCTTTGATTTGATTTATTATTGTCACATGTATCACTCTACAAAGAAAAGTATTGCTTTGTGTGCTAACCAGCAAATCATACCTTACATAAGTACATCAGGGTAATAGAACAGAATGCAGAATATAGTGTTATAGCTGCAGAGAAAGATCAATGCTAATATTTGTGAGATCCATTCATAAGTCTGATAACAGTGGGAAAGAAGCTGTTCTCAAATTTGTTGATACATGTTTTCAAATTTATCTCCTATCCAATGGAAGAGAGTGTAACCGAGATGGGCAGGGTCTTTGATTATGTTGGCTGCTTTCCCGAGGCAGTGGGAAGTGTATACGCAGTCAATGGAAAGAATGGAATGCTTTCTTGACTGTAGCATCAATGTGGATAGACCAGGACAGATATTTGGTGATATTTACTCCTAGTACTTGTAAATGTCAACGACCTTCACCTCAGCACCAGGGCAGATACAGACAGGGGTGTGTCCTCCAGTTCACCTGCTGGAGTCGATGTCCAGCTCCTTTGTTTTGTTGACACTGAGGGAGAGATTGTTGTCTAAGCTCTCTATCTCTTGCATGTACTCTGTCATGTCATTGTTTGAGATCTGACTCACTATGGTAGTGTCATCAGCAAATTTGTAAATGGAGTTAGAGCTGAATTTGTCAATACAGACATGAGTGTACAAGGAGTATAGTAAGGCGGTGGAAGTTCTGTGCTTGAGCAGGTTGGAGGCAGAAGTCAATAGTTTCTGGAGACTATTGACATTAAGGGAAATGGAGATTGTGCCACTTTTCACACTGAGGAGATGCGCAATCAGGATCTTGAATGGCAAGGCAAGCTCCATAGAGTGAATGGCCTACCCAGACTTGAATGTTGCCTAGGCAGGAAACAAACATTTGTAATGTTGCATTCTGCTCATGGATCTCGTATTAAGTAAAAGATTAGAGCCTGGTGTCCTACTTCAGTATTCAGCTTCAGAATGAATTAATATGTCGGAGAGATAGAATTTCCTTGGAAAAATCCCACTTTAAATCATTGTTGCAGATGAGTATCCCCCAACCCCAAGCAGCACAAAGCACACCAAGCCAACAGATAGAATATCATTTGATATTTTCAAAAATCAAAGCACTTATTTCAGTACATTACAAGGAAGCTAAGACTGCCATAGCTGTAAATTTCAGAGATTGTCACTCCTAGGAGTTTTGGAGATGAATTTTTAGCCCCCACATGAGAAAGGAATGGAGGCAGGCATGCACTGAAACTCCTGCTTCCAATCAGTGTGCCAGTTTCCTGGCACCATGCCAACATTTGGCCACTACTTAGAGGCAGGATGCAGAGAAGGGTAAATTTACTGATGAATTTCCAATAATTTCTTCAGACTTGACAACGTTCCCTCTCCATTCCACTTTATTGTAGTCTCTTCAGTCCAAAACATTTTGTGCTGAAGATAGCTGACAAAGCATATTGATAACAGCATGGTGAGGGCAACAGTGTGTTGGGGCCCTGGTAATTGATATGACAACAAGATACCCAAAGGTTGATAGAGAAAGAAACCAAGTCAATTAGAATTAAATTAAGTACAGCAAGATAATGCAATCTTCCTTTCTCTCATTTTGTTTCAGAGGCAATAAAAAGGAAAAGAAGAAATTAAGAAAAAGCCATTTCAGATTTGAAATGTCTTAAATTTGAAGTTTTTACTACCTGCAGGAATGAGAGTCAACAACTTACCTAATTGCCTAAATGGGATCAGAGATTCATACGTTTTTTTTAATCAACAAGATCAGGCATATTATGACTAACATCTGGAGCAAGTGGAACTTGAAAACAGGCAGTGAGATTGCTATTATAATAACAATTATCACATCACCATGAGCCTAGATGCACTACAATGAGTTTAATGGGCAACTGGCTTGCCAGACAACTGTCAGGCAATGACCATCTCCAACAAGAGAGTAGTTAACCATCGCCCCTTGACTTTCAATGGCAACGCCACCAGGGCATGCCCCAGCTTCAACATCCTGGAGATTACCATGGAGCAGAAACTGAACTGGACCAACCATTCAGTGCCTGGTACGATGGCTACAAGAACAGATCAGAGGCTAAGAATGCAATGTCAAGTAACTTATTTCCTGTCTCTCCAAAGTATGTCGACCATCTGCAATGCACAAATCAGGAGTGTTATGGAATATTCGCTACTTGCATGGATACGTGCAGCTCCAATTACACTCAAAAGTTTGACACCATCCAGGACAACACAACCTGTTTGTTTGGTATCCTATCCACCATTCACTCCCTTCACCATCCCACGCATCATGGCAGCAGTGTGTGCCATTTACAAGATGCACTGATGGAATTTACCAAAGATACTCTAATAGCTACTTCCAAACTCTCAAACTCCATCATCTACAAGTACATGAATGACAGATGCATCAGAACACCACCACCAAGCTCCCCCTTCAAGCCACATGATATCCTGACTTGGTGCTATATCGCTGTTTCCTCATCAGTGGTAGATCAAAATCCTAAACTCCCTTCTTAATAACATTGTGGTTTGCAGAGGCTGCAGCAATTCAAGAAGACCACACCTTTTCCAGGGCCATTAATGATGCATAATAAATGTTGGTCGAACAAAGCCCATATCCCATAAACAAAAAAACGTCCATTTTAAAACAAACAAAGGCAAATGGATGAAATGTGTGTAGCGCAAATGGTGAAGGATCATTTATGAGCCAGCAGATTCCAGCGAATTCCAAGTCATTGTGTATCTCTACATTTGTTTGATTTGTATAGTGACAGCGTATGTCTTGGCCCAATATGTGCATATTCTATATATTAATCTAGCACTGACTGTACAATAAATTTCCACAAGTCTCATTTCCTATTGTCAACATTTATGTTTGTATCCTTGTGTCAGCATTATCATTTGCTATCAAGATTTCTCACCCCAAAGTTCTATGTAAACCGTCACAATGTAGTTGTAGGCTCCGGCCATTAGGTGGCTCCATGGTGGAGGTTTCTGAAAGATTCCATCTGACCATTGTTTAATATATGCTCAAAATTTGCTGTAGGCATCATGATTAGCTAATCATATTGAAAATCAAGAAGGAGTAAATTTACAGGAGTTGCATTAATACATTGGATACGCATAAATTGTCCTTTGCATTTAATTTGTGCCATCTCTCCCATGTAGATAGATGTAATCATTACGTACAATTAAAATGGATTCTTAATTAAGTCATAAGGAAGAGGCCATGCACAATGACCAATCATGCCAATTTTGTTACTGATCACTCCTTCTGAGAAAATTTAATGTGATCAGTGCACATTCACATAAATTAACCTTGTCGACATGAACAATTTGGTTTTAATGCTTGACAGGAATCACGTTCTCTGCCCTGTGTTGCTTTGCTTGCCAAATACTTCTCGTCAGATGCTGCCTCATTTCTTTGCATTTCCTGTTTCACCTCTCGTTTAGCTTACACAAAAAATAACAGGAACTGATGGTTGATTGCTTGTCACTTTCTTACTAGCCACTTCCTGTTAGCCTTTTGGAAAGCATTGCAGTTTTTTACAGAAATAAAAACTGAATACGCATGAGATTCATTTAAAGATGGATGATTTGGTAGTGTAAATAAAATTAAATGAGTGCCATAGCCATTACAGCAGGGCCCAAGACATGAGGAGACACTGCACTCAGCTCGGGGCCTGGGCTGCTGTGCCGCAGTCAGGGTTGGGGGTGAAGCTGGGGACCTGGGCTAGAAGCAGCAGCGCCGGGCCCCATCATTTCTGTTCTTGCCTCGGCATTGCAAAAACATTGTTATAAAGTGACCATAGCTGGAACCTGAATACACAGTGTTATTTAACATTTCAGGACATGAATGAAATAGAAGATGGGATGTCTGTGAGAATAAAGAAGACATCAGTACAATGTTGACAAACAATCTTTATTTTAGAGGATCACAGTGTTGTATGAGTCTGAGTGGATAATAAGTAGTAAAGGAAAGATGTGCTTATGACTCTGAATCACTGGTGAGAGTAGTTTATAGGCTACACTGCAGGACAGAGTATAAAACAAGAAATAATGCAGGCGTTTAAGGAAAGCATTGCAATAATTAAGAGAGATTTTAATTTTCATATAGAATGGATGGATCAAATTGACAAACCTACCCTGCAGAATGAGCTAATGGAGTGAATTTAGGATAGTTTCTGAGAACACTGAGGCAGATTTTCTGAAGACTTGCAATCTCATACAGATTGACGTTTTCCCCCTTCATTTTTTTACAAAAGGAGAGAGCTCCACATTCTCGATTGGACTTTCCGCACAGAGCCCCTTCAGAAATGTGGAGCTGTTCTTCTATTCTGACCGGAGCAGCATAGAATTGTTGGAGGAAACTGAACCACGCTCTCCTTACAAAGCTGTCAGTTGCTGCTTTCTGAAATGAGAAAGCCCAGAATTACAGTTAGCTGTATGGTAAGTACATTAGGTAAGCATGTTATTAGGGTGCTTTGCAGGTAGGATGCCAGATGGGTGGGGATGAGATGCCATGTAAGAAGGGTGCCCAATTGTTAGGGTACCAGGGTGCCAGCTGGGTAAGGTGTAAAGGTATTTTCCAGCTGGGTAGCAGACAGAGTGTCAGGGGTAGGATGCCAAAGAGTTAGGATGCCAGGTTCAAGGACCTAAGGTGCCAGTGGTATGGTTGCCAGGGTGCAAGAAGGCAAGGTGTATAGATAAGTGATGCAGTGTTTAGTGTAAGTTGGGGTGGGTGGGAGAAGTCAGAGCTGGTGGGAGATTAGACGATGAGTGTCTTGTCCAGACGGGAAAGCACAGTCCTTAGTCGCACGGCTAGGGGAAAGAATCATGCCAGGTCTGGAGCAGGGTATACGGGCACAGGAGAATGGGGAATGTGGGACTGGAGTGGGTGAAAGGGTGTCATCTTCTGAGAGTCAGCTCTGGAACAAGTGAATGGGATATATCCGTGAAGCAGGGCAAAGGGGATTTGGGTTTGGAGGTGGGAGGGAATGTCAGATCCCAGGGGAGATGAAGAGCTGGTCTAGAGCGAGTGAAGGACAAAACAGGTTCAGAGTGGATGAAGGGATCAGATCCAGGGATAGGATTTAGAGTGGATGAAGAGTGTCAGTTCTCAGGGTTGGGTCCAGAGTGGGTGAAATGGGGTTTTGGGTCCAAAGCAGGTAAAATGGTGGAAATCAGATCCAGAGTGGTGAAGTTGAGGGAATCTGTCAGAATCAGGGTAAGGGGATCAGATCCAGAGTGGGATCAGGGTGCCAGGCCAAAGTTTGGGAGTGGGGGAGAGTGTAAGAAATCCAGGGAAGGTATAGTTGGAGGTGTATGAGGGAAGCATGGGAACAGATGAATAGTCACTCAGGAATTAGACTATGTATTTAAAAGATTAACTTATCCCAGGTAGTTATTTACTTTATTTCATTGGAACCCTCCTAATTCTCCATCTTCGATGGAGATGTTTGATGGGTTCCAGGTTTAAAGGAATTTCTCAGTGGAGTCTTCAATTTCCTGGGCAATTCCTTCAGATTGCTTCGATGGGGACTCTGCAGGGACCCCATACACAATTCCCATCTAGGCTGGACTAATGACTGTCTAGCCAGCAGAAAATCTGTTATGTTTTCAATTATGATCTCAAATCAACCATGGAGCAGGCTAATCTAGACCTGGCAATCCATAATGAGACAGGATTAAATAAAGATCTCCTAGTAAATGGTGCTCCAAATAAGAGTGATTATAAAAATGCACATTCAGTTTGAATGTGAGCAATTGAGGTCTGAAACTAATGTCTTAAAATTAAATAGAACTAATTACCATTATGCAAAGACATAGTTGGCAAAACGGTGTGGGAGAGTACTTTAAAAGGCAAGACAGTAGAGAAATATTAACAAACATTTAAGGAGGTATTTCATAACTCTCAATGAAGATATATTTAATTGAGAAAGAAAAAGGCTACAAGAATGAGACACCACACATGATTAACTAAGTAAGTTAAGGATGGTATCAAATTGTGACCAATGACCAGATTAGTAGTAGGCCAGAAAATTGAGAACATTTCATTTCATGAATCAACTAAAATAACCCTCTTTTAAATCCCAGCTATGCACCTGGTCAAGCGCTAGCCCTTCTCAGTTTAATTTAGTTGCCGGACATGTCGGACAGAGGATAGATAATACCCTGCTTTGCTGATGGGGGCCTGGAGATACTGCTGGACAGGGGATGCATGTGATCATCAAACATGGAACATGCCCTGAGATGTTAATGCCTGATAGAGATCTGGAGGTACAGGCAGTGTGCTAGAGTCACTGAGTAGCTGCTTTGAAGTTCGTGGGGGAATTGTTATTGTCTAGTTTCTGTCAGGTGGGTGGGAGAATGGGAACTGTATTATCAGTGAGGCGAGATGATGAGAATCAATATTGGGAAACTTCTCATGGACAAGCTCATGTGTTTCTCCCAACTTTCTCACCTGGAGAGATTCTGCCCAGGTGGCACTATAACCAAATTTGCTGAAGATACACAGAGAAGTGGGAAAGTAAGTTGCGAGGAGAATATAAGCAGTCTGCAAGGATTTATTGATAGATTAAGTGAGTCAAGAAAAATGAGTAGATGGAGTATAATGTGGGAAAATGTGAGTTCATCTTTGGCTGGAATAAAAAAATAGAATATCATTTAAGTGCAAGAAGAGAAAACACATAGGTACAGCAAGTAATTCAGAAGGCAAATTAAATATCAACTTTTATTGCAAAGAACATGGAATAGCCAGACAGGGCATTGTTGAGATCAAAGCTGGAATATTGTGTCCAGTCATTGTCTCCTGACTTAAGAATGGGTATATTTGCATTGCAAGAAGCTTAAAGAAAGTTCGCAAATCTGATTTCTGAGATGAAGGCATTGTCTTATGGGGAAAGGTTGAGCAATTTGGGTCTATACTTACTGATGTTTAGAAGAATTAGAAGTGATTTTGTTGAAATACATAAATTCCGCATGAAGGAGCAAGTTGCTGCAGATGCTGGCATTTGTACTGGAAACAAAAAATGCTGGAAATCACAGCAGGTGAGGCAGCATCCATGGAGACGTTTCGAGCCTACATGACACTTTGTCTGAGTTGATGTGAAGCATGGAGGGGACAGAATTTATGCAATATCGGAATGTAGAACTGAAAGAATGTTTCCTCCCATGAAGAATCTAGAACTAAAATGTCTCCTGTTTAAACAGAGATGAATTTCACCTCTGACGTTCAATAGTGTTTGGAATGCTCTTCTACAAACAGTCAGTGGTGATTGGGTTATTGAACATATTCACGGCTCAGTTAGTCAGATTTTTGATCAACAGGTGAGTTTTATGGTGGACTGGAAGGAAAGTGGAATTGAGGCCACAATTAAATTAGACATGGTCTTATCAAGTGACTGTCTAGGCTCAATAAGTCAAATGACCTACTCCTGCTCGTATTTCTTATGATCTTGTTTGCTTCTCTGTTGTTTGTTCAAGTTGCTGGGACATGCTGACCTATCGTGAGCCCATCCAAAGAAATCTATCTTAGAAAACAAATTGTGGCAAAGTGATGGTGTTTGATTTTTACCCTTCACCAGTGGGCGTATGTATTGTTGAACAAGTATTTAAAGCTGGGATGCCAGCTGAGCTGGGTGTTCAATGTTAAATAGGGAGGTGGAGGTGGAGGTGGGAAAGTATAAGCCTTTAAGGCCTGCTAGTTAGCTTGCTTGATTACTCATATCAATGAGTGGAACATTTGTTGTTCACAATTGACCAATTTGATTCCCAGAAATTGTACAAGGGCCCTGCAACCTGATTGGCATTTCCTCAGTATGGGGCTCCTACCTGAAGCTTCAAGAAAGCCTTAACAAAAGTCTCAATGACTCCTACCAATTTTTACAGATGTGCCATAGAAAGCATCTTGTCTGGAAGCAGCGCAGCTTGGTATGGCATCTGCTCTGCCCAAGACTGCAAGAAATTACAGAGAGTTGTGAACACAACCCAGTCCATCACGAAAACCAGCTTTCCATTGAAAGTGGAATTCATCCATTGACTCTGTCTATGCTTCCTGCTGCCTCAGGAAAGCAGTCAAAATAATGAGAGACATCTTCCATCCTGGCTATACTCTCTCTACCCTCTTCCATTGGGCAGAAGATAGGAAAGTTTGAAAACACATACCAACAGATTTAAGAACAGCTTCTTCCTTGCTGTTATCAGACTTATGAACAAAACTCTCAATATTAGAGTTGATCTTTCTCTGCACCTTCTCTGTAGCTCTAACATTATGTTCTGATTTCTATTCTATTACCCTGATGTACTTATGTAAGGTATGATTTGTCTGGTTAGCATGCAATACAATACTTTTCACTGTGTCTTGATACATGTGACAATAATTAAAAAGGTGCTATGGTTTCCTCCCACAGTCCAAAGATGTGCAAGTTAAGTGGATTGGCCATGCTAAATTCTCCATACTATTCAGGGATGTGTCGATCAGGTGCGTTAGCTGTGGGAAATGTGGGGATAGGGTTAGGGGATGGGTCTGGATGGGTCTGGTCTGCAGAAGGTCTGTGTGGAGTTGTTGGGCCAAATGGCCTGTTTCCACACTGGGAATTCTATGATTCAATGAAATCAATAGAAATGCTGCCAACCAAGTCACATGTGGAGAGTGTGGTAGTAAGGACTGGAGTGGGGCAAGTGGGCAGGAACTTGGTACTTGTATTTTTTTCCTAATCCAGGTAAAGCAAAGGTAAAAATCATATTCCTTCCCCACCCGCAAAAATTTTCCTTCATTATCAGCACTTACAGTACACGTGGATACGATGCCCCCTTCTCCCCCAGCTACCCATATCTTAGCGACCCCCTTGGTATCATCATTAGCACTCTATAAATCATCCCAATTCAGTTGTAAAAATGTTGGATTTATCATTGTCTCACAGGTTTACATGGATGTGTCATCCAGTTAAAAACCCAAGACACTCTCTCAATTCACAACCTGCCTCCAGTGTATTCCCGAAGATTGTGTTCATTGTCTAAATAGATCCATTGTAACTATTAGAAACCCTGCCTGAAAGCTTCTCATATTTGCTTGAATGAATGTTTTATAAATATTGTCTATTATTATTCCCTCCCAACAAATAAAGCTGCTTCTTGCTGGAGCACAACAATAATATGCATTTACACAGAGCCTTTAATTTAGGTAAAATGTCCCAAGGAGCTTAATCAGACAAAATTTGATTTTAAGACACACAAAAAAAAGATTTGGGTGAGTAATTAGTGGCTCGGTTAAAGATGCCAATTTTAAGGAATGTGTTAAAAGAGGAAGAAAAGTATAAGAATTGACTATTCAGTCAGTCATCCTGTTCTGCCATTCAGTTTAATGATGGTTATTTGCATCTAAGTTTTGTAACTTGTTTTATCCTGGCTTAATAATAATCCAT
>NW_025967129.1:0-25000 GCF_021869965.1 Rhincodon typus
TATGGAAGGAAACCAGAGCAGGCGGAGGAATTTCATGTAGACATGGGGAGAATTTGTGAACTCCAAACAGACAGTCACCCGAGGGTGGAATCAAACCCAGGTCTTTGACACTGTGAGGCAGCAGTGCTAACCACTGAGCCACCGTGCCGCTCAACATGTAAGCATGTTGGGTTTAGCAGGGCAAAGAGGGCCAAAATGACTTTATTACTTTCAGTCACCTCAATTCCAAAAGCTCAAAAGTAGTTAACATCATAGAATTACTGCTGAAACTGATGTGCGCATGCATGCTTAAGACTGAGAGGGGATGAGGTGGTTTTCAGAGGGGGAGGGGTGGTTCTACCAGGAAGGATAACTCATGCAACTCATCTATTACAGAGTTCCATCATAAATTTTAGTACTGCCTGAATGTTCAAGTTGCATTTACCTGTGGATACCATTCAGGAGAGAACGATGTTTTCTGGATATCAATGCACCACCACCCCATGATGCCTGGAGAAAACCAATGATACACAGCACATTATAACATAGGCAATCGTAATGAAGGTAGAGACAGTGTGAAAAGTTACAACCTTGCACTCACTACCATAAATCTGTATTTTTATGAGTTCAGAGTACATACATATTATAATCTTAAAAACTGCTCAGCAACTCATACATTCTTAATAATTGAAGTGTTACTAAAATAGATGTCTATTGTTGAGGATTTTAAAGCTTTGAAGACATGTCTGCTCCTAGTGACCTTTATGATGGATTTTCCAGACATTTTCACTGCAACAGATTTTCTAAGTTTACTTTGTGGCCATATGACTTTGTATTTTCTATGCTGGTAAGGTTTTCAGACAGTAGAAAAAAGTACATAACTGAAAGCAGCTGGTATTACAATTCTTTGTAAATTCATTTTGTAGGAATTGAATGAGGTCAAGTCCAATTTCATAGGCACATACAGATTGGGAGAAAGCTGGTCCATAAAGCCTATTCTCTTCATTTGGTTGAAAAACATTAATTTCTTTTTCATACTTCCAAACTAAAAAACAAATACTCCAATAACATCTACACAATTCCAATGCTCCTTCTCAAATGAAATTTACCTCACATAAAAAAGCTTCTCCTTCTTTCTTTCCCCAAAACCTCATGTTATTTAAGTTGAAACGTTGACAGCCGTACAAGTAACAAAAGGGGAAATGACACATCTGTATCAT
Organism: Rhincodon typus; assembly: GCF_021869965.1. Lineage (NCBI taxonomy): Eukaryota > Metazoa > Chordata > Chondrichthyes > Orectolobiformes > Rhincodontidae > Rhincodon > Rhincodon typus. The sequence continues at coordinate 1,200 of NW_025967129.1, forward strand.
GCTTACAAAAAAAAGGAAACAACATACATATGTTTGTCGATCTCCTAATTGTCAGTACAAATGCACTGGACACTCACATCAACGTGGAACCAGATCCCACGTGCTTCACAAATGTCTGCAATTTCATTTAAGGGGTCAAATGCTCCCAAAACTGTGGTTCCTGCAGTGGCAACGACTATAAAAGGCAAAGCCCCCTGTGGAGTGACCGCAAAGAGAAAAAACACATTCATTCAACATGTATTATCTGTGATAACCCGAAGAAAAAAGAAAGCCTTGCATTTACATGGTGCTTTAGAATGGCCTGTAAATTCCATCAAGGTTCACCATTGCTTTCCCACAATGAGTCTGGAAGTAGACAAGCAAAAATCATATGTTACCATGTTGCACAAGAGCCCCTTATTTCTCTAGGGATATCACTGCTCCCCGTAAGCACTATGTTGGGAAGTATTGGAGAACGCTTGCAGAACTTCAGATGCAAAATTTCTTCAAAATGCCTCAGAAACACATCTTGTATAATGAATTTAATTAGAACTGCATTGATCCTTCATGTCCAGACAAATGCAGCAATGATTGTTCATGCAGCGCAATCCCAAAAAGTGAACAGCATTGAGGTGAATCATAATATAACCAACTACAGTCATCTGGTAGTAGAGAATTTGAGTATCGCTGGGAAAAAAAGACAAATTTTGTTGAAGCTTTATATTGAGTACTCATCAGGACAGTTCATATGAATATCAATTCAAGAGAAAAACCAACATTTATACTGGGTCAGTACTGATTCATTAGCAAGTGGACACTGATTGGCAAAAGCATCACCTGTCATATTCCTGTGACTTGGGGAGACATTAGATGTAGGAATTTAAATGTTCAACCATTTGAAAATAAAAGATAAAAACTGGAATTGATATGAGTAAACAGATATCTGTGAATTGAACTCCAGTTAAGTGATGTATCATAGATGCTTACAGTACAGGAGGAGGCCATTTGGTCCATCACACTGATGCTGGACTCTTTGATAGATCTGTCCAGTATTTACCAGCACTTTCCCAAAAAGCCTGCAATTTTTCCCTTTTCACGAATTTTTCAATTCTGAATAACACTGAATTTTCTTCTACCACCTTTCTGGTAGTACATTCCAGATCATAACAACTGAATACACAATTAACAATGCTTTATCTTCCTCCAGATTTTTTTTAATGGCAGAGGTTTTAGCAACAAAGCTACTGGACATAATCTTCCCGTCCTACCAATCTGTCCGATCACCATAATTTCAACGTTGGCCCATTGAGACATTACAAATTGCTCATACCTATCATTGCAGATCCAAAATTCTTCTGCATTGATCAATCCTAAAGAGTAAGATCCCAGTTGATCCTTTTCATAGATGTTTCATGATCGTAATAGGAGCATATGACCAGGATTAGGCCATTTATCCCCTTGAGGTAAGGGAATGGCACTGAGCAGGGCTGCTGGAACAATTGTGCTGGCATCATAACATGCTAAGACCACAAGGAATAGGAACAGCAGTAGACCATTCAACCCCCCTGGAACCTGCTCCACCATTCAACAGGATCATGGCCGATCCAACATTCCTCGCATCGACTTTCCTGCCCTTTCCTCATAACTCTTGATTCCCCTGCCAATCAAGAAACTGTCTCAGCCTTAAATATACACAAGTACTCTGCCCCCACAGCTCTGTGGCAAGAAGTTCAAAGATTCACAATGCTGAGAGAAGAAATTCCTCCTCATCTCAGTCTTAAATCGGTGCCCCTTTATGCTGAGACTATGCCCTCTGGTCCTAGGCTCTCCCATGAGGGGAAACATCCTCACAGCACTTACCCTGTCAAGCCTCTTAAGAATTCTATATTTTTCCAGAAGGTCACCTTTCATTCTCTGAAACTCCAGTGAGTAGAGTCCCAACCTGTTTAGCTTTTGCTCATAAGACAATCCTTCCATACCAGGGATCATTCTAGTGAACCTTCTCTGAACTGCCTCCAATTAAATTATATGTTTTGTTAAATTAGGGATCAAAACGGCTCATAGTAATCCAACAGCAATTGGCAACAGTGAGGGAGGACACTGAACAGGACGATCGGTGGAGTCATACAGACTGTCCTTAGAAAAGAGTGACTTTGGGGGAAGGACGCGTCATGGGGAGACAGATCAGACAAAGAATTTCTTCAACTAGATGCAAACCACAGCCTTAGTACCATGTAAATGCTGTATTTAATTTTAACTTCCCTTCATGCCTGCAATGACCTGATGTAGGAATAATGAATCCCTACTTCATAATCTTTAAGTTGTCCATGTGTTCGAATCTTCTATTCCAAAAGAAATATTTAGAAATATTGCTTACAAGCAATGACTCAATTTATGTTAGATCATTATGTAACTCACTTCTTTCTTGGCTCTTTGGATTTCTTTCTCCAGCTCTTCTGGAATCATCTTTCCTCTGGAAAAAAAAACAAAGAATAACCGATATGAAGGGACACTACCACTATGCCACAAGAGCCCTCAAACAAAGAATGTGTGGGGGTTGGTGAAAGTAGAGACAGGTGGGTAGAATGGCTCCACAGTCCTCCTCCCAGTTATTAAACATACTAGTTGGAAAAAAACAGGAAGTGCACCTGCATATACACTAGAACAGAGCCCCTAAGTTTGCACAAACAAACAGGTTCATAAAGAAGTTGACCAGTTGATGCTGGGTCCTTTCTGCTCCAGAGAGTGCCAGGTGTGAAAATGGACCAAACATAGACTGTCACACTCACTGAAAATGGACCACCATAGATTGTCATTACCAGAAAAACTGGGCCAATCAGAAAATGTGGACAGGGCACAGTGAGAAGCAGTGACCCATTTTAGCATGGAGTTTCAGATAACAAGGCGTAGAGCTGGATGAACACAGCAGGCCAGGCAGCATCAGAGGAACAGGAAAGCTGACGTTTCGGGTCTGGACCCTTCTTCAGAAAGGTTCAGAGATCACAAGCAGTCTCTTGATCTCAGGCATGGCATATATGAGTCAGTTTATGCATGTGAATGGATTCCTCGTTAAGTACAAGTCAACTAAAAAGCATTTACCCTCATATGCAGCTCCTCCTAAAGCTTTCTTCACACATTAAAAACATGAGATGTTGCTTTACAAAAATATTGGCATTTTCCTATGCTGCTGTATCCCCGTTAAGAAGCCTCCACCACATAAAGCACGGAGAGGTTTCTAAACTATCTCCAAGTCTAGCAACAAAACCAAGCAATTACCAAAATGGTAAAGTAGAACTCTCTTGTACAAATAATCACTTTTACAACTTGATGGTTTCCGCTTCGATTTTGTTTTGGAATTTGAATGAGTTAACATAGCAAGAGCTCCTCACTTTGCTACAAATGTACTAAAACACTAAGATTAAAAAAAATTCTCCATATAACAGAAGAAGAAAAGTAATATGGAGATTGGGTGTGCATTTTGCTTTTTTTTGTAAACATGTAGGACATAAAAAGAGGTTTAATTGTGCAGCAGTGTTACCTTAAGGTGTTGGATTTATTTATCATATAAATGAGCTCTTAATTCAACCTCAATAAATATCAATCCACGCTCTTTTCGACAAAATATATTGCTCTTTCGATTCATGGATGGCTTACTTGCAAATGCTCTGTGTTTAAAATTGGCAAAGACCAATCATGCAGGAAGATAATTTGTTTTGAAAAGGAGGAGGAGACTGTTTTCATCTTCTGATACCTTTTTGTACAGGTCAAATAAAATTTCAACCACAACTGTTAAGAAAAGTCTTTTTTTTTGCTTAGCTATAGCTTTTATGCACCTGTGAATGCACTCAACTTGTACAAATTGTTGGTCAGAAATGGTTGTGGTTGAATACATAATGGAGATAAAAGTGGCTTTCATTTCTCATGTGACTGACTCTAAGAGCTGCACACCTGCGCTAAGAGGCATAAACAAAGGCCCAGTAAGGAGTACTGCAGCTGCTGTTTATGTCAGACAACAGTCTCACCAGAAATAACTTAGTGCACATGAAATCATTTGTACCTGATGCATATCAATATCGAATATATGTAAAAATAGCTAGCAGCTGTAGGAGTAGGATAATAAACCATAGGGACTAAACACAACTATCAAACCATTCTATTTTATATTTTTCTAGATTGACTAGAATAATCAAATCTACAATACATATGACATTTACTTTATTTTTGTTCTGATATAAAAAAAGTCAAATATATTCCAAAATCAGTCATAAATCATCATGTGATCAAAGTCCACTGCCACTGAAAATCAAGCAAGCAAGTAGGATTATGATATCTGTTGTCTTAATTTCAGACTTTTGTTTAGATTGGGTGGGAGGAGTTGCTCAATAATGTTTCCAAATAACAACCATTTAACAAAATAAGTTTCAACATTTTTACTCAAAATGCGTTAAAACACTGTTATGAAAATAATTAGGTCAGCAACCAAGACAGCAGCAAGAGACATTTTCAGCTGAACTCAAAATATCAAAGCCAGCAACTCAATAGTTCACTATCGACAATCTCTTTTCAAGTGTTCTAAATTATGCAACTTCAGTAACTTTTTGTTCTGTTATAATAAAAAGGGAGTGTGGCAGCCAATTTGAGCATAGCAAAGTAACACAACCAGCAATGAGATGATGATTGAATCAATTGTATTAGTGATATTTGTTAAAAGCTAATGTCCTGGACCTATCATCCCTTATTTGAAATACTGTGACAGGATTTATGTCCACATAAAAGAGGAAACAGGTTTAACGTCTGTTTGAAATAGATATTCCTTAAAAATAACTCTGAATGAAGCATTTGCACCATTTCTGAGTTGCAGAAGATTTACCATCTGACTTATTAAATCCAAAAAGTCAAAAGTTAAAAAGTGTGTACACCTACAATTAGTCAAATGACTTTATGGGGAGATGACAAGCAAAGCTTTTAACAGAGATAAGAGATTGGCTTTATTGTCTGAATTGCTGGACAAATTGTTTGAGGAGGTCCTATGCTAAAGATTGCCTAGTAACAGCCTTTGCACTGGGGTTGCTGTTGTTTCAGCATAGCTAGTTGGGTCAGGTGAAGAAAGACATCCAAATACCATCCCTTCTGAAAAGTCAACAGAAAGCCCTGAGGTAGAAGCAACTGCAAAGATTTCTCTCTCTTGGCTGAAATCTTGTGATAGCCTAATAAAGTCAAATGTCAGAATTTCCAACTGATTCTCCACTGAATTCAAATCACATTTGAAATTTCTTTGATTCCAAGATTGTCAGTATTTCAAACTCAGAAAATCAGTGGACAATGAGAAGTCTGTCCATTTTATCCTTTGAGCTTGGGCTCTTGGCCCACTGTGTTGTTTTCTCCTTTTCATTTTATTTAAAGCACATTAGCTTTTCATAGCAGTATTATATTGTCTGTTTTGTGAATGTGTGCGCTTGGACTTAAGGGGACATAGTTATTTACCAGTTTACCTATTGGGTTTTTTATGGATAGAAGGACAAAAAAAGGAAACTGACTACTTTGGTGATTAAATAAAACATTTGCACTTGTGGAGTCGTGGAGCTTGATTACCAGTGCATGCCTTCTGTTAAAGTCATAGCATCTTCATTATTACATTGGACTATGCAGTATGGAGTGATACTTGAACACATTGACTTTTGACACAGAATGAAGACTGGTTCCACTGAGCCATGGCTGACAGCTGAGTATGGCTATGCCTGGGCTAAGTATACATTCATTCTTTTGGCAAAAGCATATGTTAACTGTACTATGTCTGGGACAATCAAAGGTCTTTGGATCTATTATCCCCAGATCTCTTCAGTGGGGCCTTCCTTCCCCTTCTGTGTGAGACTTTTCCAGACTGATAACCTAGCGATAGAGATAGCAACAGATATTGATTGCCACGGGTAATTAATAATTCCCTTATTGTTTTGCCAAACTAATATCATTCATTGGTGAGTGAGCTAATATTAATAACGATGGCCATGAAATGAGATGATTGCAAAAGCCCAGCTGATTCAACAATGTCCTTCAATGAAGAGTATCTGCTATCCTTACTCGGTTTATCCTATATGTTACCTGAGACCACAGCAATGTGCTTGACTCTTAAGTGCTCTCTGAAATGGCCTAGCAAGCCACTCAGTTCTATCAAACTGTTACAAAAATATAACATGAATAAACAGGATAGAACATCCTGCATCAATCTACATCCCACAACAAAAGTGTAACTTGGTCATCTTCCATCTGCTCATTCCTGTTTTAACACTAAACAAGAAGCAGCATCTCATTTACAAACAAATGATGAAAATTTTTCATATCATGGAATATATTGCTGATGCTTGAGTTACCATGTTTAACCAGGAAACCTATTTGCATATACTGGCCTTAATGATAAGGGTGGACCAAGAATGCCAGGCACCATTAACTGTAATTAGCCCAACCATTCTATTCCAGTTTATACAGTAGTTTTTCTTACCTTTTGTCAGCTTTCACCATGTAGACATTTCGAATGCCAATTCCAAGGAAGGCAGCAGCTTTTTTCACAGAGTAGTGACTCTATGGAAAAGCAAAGACAGCTTAAATCATTTTGATCAACGTAGGCTACATCATATTGCTTCATGATTCAATTTTTAAGAGCCAGAACTGAAGTTCTTAAAAAGTGAAATAACATTTCTGCACCATATTCTTAAAAAATGCTGGAAATCTGAAGAAAATGTTGTGGGTGTAAGCATATGTAGTTTATAATGTCCCTTATCCTTATAGTGGATTCTACAAGAATAGGTTTGTCAATTACAAATACACAACCAGGAATGGCACTGTACTTAGGGTAACAATGCGTTCAAGAATCAAGCTAGGTTTTGTTTTGCATAGCAGGTGGAGTAAAAGTTGGATGCAGGGGTAAGAATAATAACTAGGTTATGGAAAAGCTCTCAGTCTGTTTCTCTTAAATTCTTTTCAACCATTTCAGAACTGTGGAACTTCTTATCTTCCTAACCTCCCATAAACTTCAGACAATTAAATCTTAAGTACTTCTTGATTAATCTTGTCCTCCAAACTCCTCTTTGCAATCTTGGTGGCATCAAGGATATGGAAATAGTACAGAAGAAATTCACTTAAGATGATATAAGGAGTGACAGATTTTATTTATGAGAAGTGACTAGAAAATCCGGCTTCCTTTTAATCACAAAGGTTTTCAGAAGGCCCAATATGAATGTTCAGAATTATAAAGTTTTTCATATGGCAAATTGGGAACTAAGTCTATTTCCATTGGTTGGTTAAGGAGAGGGCCCAAATTTAGATGAAGGGGCAGACTAGGAGGTTTGTTTCCCTTTCACAATGACCTGTTAGGAGATAGAATGTGTTACCAGAAATAATGGTGGATGCAGAGTCCATAATAGATTTTAAAAGAGAAGTGGATAATTATTTGAAGAAGAAACATTTAAATAGATGAATATGGAAAAGCGAATAGAATGAGGCCAACTCTTACAGAGAACCAATGCAGACATAATGGGCTGAATGACCTCCTTCCAGGCTGTAAGTTTATCTGTTTATAAGTTAAATACATCTAGGGCCATAGTCCTTTACATTTGTTTCTTAATAAAAATGTACTTTTGTCCCACGTTCTTAATACACGAGTGCCTGACCCTTTCACTGAATGGCAAGGTTATCTCAGCATTTGTATATGACTGTTCATTCATGAAGAAGACTAAATAATTTCCTGTGATGTTGTCATGCACAAAAGCACTTCCATATTGATTCCCTCTCTTTTTTTTTTCCCTTGTGCTTGGAAGTTTTCAACTGAGATCAATAAGATTTTTGTTAAGGGTATCAAATAAAATAGAGCTAAAAACAGATAAACAGAGTTGAGGATTAGTCATGATCCAATCAAATGGTGAAACAGGCTGGAAACACCAAACAGACTATTTCTGTTCCTAATGTTCCAATGTTGCTAGTTCAGATTCACCTTGGGTCAATTGGCTCGTGATTCCAAAAATGTATTTTTTTGGAAGAAGTGATTAACTAAGAAACAACAGGAATAAGTGAAAGTCAGGGTCAATATAACAAAGTAATACCAATTAGAAAAGTGCAGTTAGCATTAGCAAGTAAGTCACTAATATTCTTACATGAGCAAAATTAACATTTTTGTTTAAAAAGGGCACATGTAAGGGGCTCAAAAGAAGTTACGACTGAGCTCACACCCTTGATGCATTTCTCCTGTATTATGTGGAAAATTATGGAAGCTTCAGTACGTCCTGGTGAGCCCATGCAAATGAAGTACTGTGTATCCAGCTGCAATTACTGGCGCACTGCATTTCGGAGCTGGAACTGCTGCACGTGATTCCACTGTGAAACATCCGTGACGCTGAGAGTGTCGAGGGCAGCACAGTTAGTGAGGTGGTCACACCACAGGTAAAGACTCAATAGGCAGTAACAGCATGGGTGATCACCAGGCAGGTAGTTAAATTATCCCCTGTGACCAACCCCTTTCTAACAGAAATACCATTTTGGATACTGTTGGGGGAGATAACTGTGTAGGGGAAAGAAATGGTAGCCAACTTCACCATGGGATTGTATGCTGCACAAGAGAGGAGGAAGAAGAACAGCAGGGCAAGAGTGGTAGGAGATTCAATTGTAAGGGGTACAGATACCAATTCTGAAGCCACAAAATACATTCCAGGATTGCATGTTGCATCTCTTGGTGGTAGCGTAAGGAATGCCATGGAAAGGCTGGAGGGTATTCTGAAAGAGGAGGCCAGAGAGGCAGAGATTGTGGTATGTATTTGCACCAATGACACTGGTAGAAAAAGGGATTAGGTCCTGAAGGTGAATTTAGGGAGCTAGGAATTAGATTAAGGAGCAGGACCCAAAATCTCTGGATTACTTTTGGCGCCACATGTTAGACAGCATAGAAATAGGTGGTCAGTCCAGAAGAATGTATGGCTGGAGAGATGGTGCATAGGGAAGATCTTTAGGTTTCTTAGACATTTGTATCATTTCTGAGGGTGGTAGTTTGTAGCTGGAAGAGACCAATATCATTGCAGGAAGGTTTGCCAGTGTTACCAGGGACAGTTTAAACTAAATTGGCAGGAAGTGGGTTGAGAGAAGGTTCAGCAGCGGGAGATGAACAGCCAAAATTTAAAAAGAACAAGGGAGTCAATGAGGGTGTCAAGTATAGGACAGTGAGAGCACAAGGATGTTTGGCAACATTGGATGGTACTTATTTTAATGCAAGAAGTCTGACTAAAGATAGATGGGTTGAGGGTCCAAATTATAACATCCGGGTATCTTGTAATTGCTATCACTGAAACCTGATTGAGAGGGGATTGCAGTTCAATATTCCAGGATATAGGGTAGGGGGTGTCACGATGTTGATCAGGGAATCAATTACAGTAGAAAGGAGAGATGAGATCTCAGAAGGCTCCTCAAGTGAAGTCATATGGGTAGAACTTGAAGATCAAAATGGAGCAATCAGATTGCTGGGAGTGTAGGTCCCCAAACATTCCAGGAGAAATACAACAGCAGATAATGTAGTAGGGGATTTCAACTTACCCAATGTTAATCATAGTGTGAAAGGTTTAGAGGGAACGGAATTCTTAAAATGCATCCAGGAGAGTTTTCTTTAAGCCAGTATGTAGGGAGCCCTACAGGAGAGATAATTAGGGAAAGAGTAGGCCCCATTAACAATCATAATGGTAATTTGTGTGTGGAACCAAAGGATGTAAATAGGGTTCTAAATGAATACTTTGTCTTGGTGTTGACTGACAACTGAGACAATGTTGTTATAGGGAGAAGGATGACAATATACTTAAAGAAATGAACATAGACAGAGAGGAGGTTCTGAGCAGTCTGGCAGGGTTAAAAGTAGATAAATATTTATGACCAGATGTAATGCAACCTAGGCTGTTGAGTGAGGCAAGGGAGGAAATAGCACCAGTGTTGGCAATAATTTTCAATTCCTCTCTGGCCAAGGTGAGGTTCCAGAGGAATGGAGGACAGCCAAGAAGAGATAAACCTGGAAACTACAGGATAGTCAGTTTAACCTCAGTGGTGCAGAAACTATCAAATGCAAAAATCTGCATTTGGAGAGGAAGGGATTAATCAAGAACAGTCAATGTGTTTTTATTAAGGACAGCGCAAATTTTTCAAAGCGATTACTACGTTTGTAGATGAGGGCAATATACTTTACGTGGTCTACTTGGGACTTCAGCAACATTTTTGATAATATCCTACATGGAAGACTGATAGTGAAGGTAAGAGTCTATGGGAACTAAGGAAATTTGGCAAGTTGGATCTAGAATTGGCTGAGTGTCAGGAAACCTGTGTCCAGTGGGGTTCTGCAGGGAGCAGTGTTGGGCCTTGGTGTTTGTGATATAAATGATTTAAACTTGCATATTGGAGGGTTGATCAGTAGGTTCACAGATGATATGAAAATTGGTAATTAGTGGGGAGGATAGCCTTAGCGTAGAAGAGGATATAGACGGGCTTATCAGATGGGCTGATCAATGGAAAATGGAATTCAATCTAGATAAACGCGAGGTGATGCACTTGGGCAGGACAAACAAGGCAAGTGAATAGATATGAATGGTAGGATCCTGAGGATCAGAGGGACACTGATGTGCATCTCCAACCGTCCATTAAGGTTGCAGGACAGGTCGATAAAGTGGTTAAAGAGGCATATAAGATACTTGCCTTTATAATCCAAGACATAGAATTTAAGAGCAGGGAGGTTACACTGAAACTGTATAAAAAGTTGGTTAGGCCACAGTTAATACGGTGTGCAGTTCTGGAAGCCACATTATAGGAGAGATGTGATTGCATTAGAGAGGGCACAGAGAAGGTTTACCAGTATGTTGCCTGGGTTGGAGAGTTTTAATTATTAAGAGAGATTGGATAGATTGGGGTGGTTTTCCTTAGAGGACAAGCAACTGAGGGGGACATGATTGAGATGCATAAAGTTATGAGGGACATAAATAGGGTAGACAGGAATAAACTTCCCCTTGACAGAGGGATCAATGACCGTGGGACATAGATTTAAGGTAAGGGGCAGAAGGTTTAGAGGGGATGTAAGGAAAGATTCTCTGGTGATAATCTGAAACTCACTACCTGTAAGGATGGTAGAGACAGAAACCCTCATAACATTTAAGAAGTATTTAGATGTACACTTATGATGCCAAGGCATACAAGGCTATGGATCAAGTGCTAGAAAACAGGATTAGAATAGTTAGGTGGCTGTCTTTAACTGGCGCAGACGTGATGGGCCAAAGGGCCCTTTTCTCTGCTGTGGACCTCTATGGCTCTGTGGCTTCTATGCTCCCCCTCCCCTATCACCCCAACCCCCACCTCACCCCACCTACCAAACAACTTAACTCATTCTCTGTGTACTTTTTTTCAATAAACTGGAGTAAGTGACTCCAATGTTCCTAGAATGCTAATGCCAACATAATCCATCAAGACCACTTAATACAGGCAATTTCAAAGGATTCTAATGTGTACAACCTACCTCCTCAGATGTGAACATTGCCAAAGGGGGCGAACCTGAAAGCCCAGTCTCCTTTAACTCTGGACAGCACTTGTACCGGGCTAAATTTACAGCATACATATTAGAAACAGAGCCCCCTGTTTAGGATGAAGATGATGAAAAATCATTATTTGACTGGAAAATTATATATTAGAAAAATAACTCTACATAAACTGTGTGGCAAGACATAGATACAGGATACTATTGCACCCGGTACAGGCATTGGTATCACTCAGTAATACACTCCAGCTGTGCAGCCAACTGAACTAACAATTGATAGCCACTGTTACAACTCTTCATATGTAAGTGACACTCTTTACCTACAGACTGAATTTTTTAAAACAATTCATTCATTCATGGGACTGAGAATTGATGGCTAAACCAGCACTAATTGCCCATTGTCCTAAGGAAGGTGGTACTGAGCTACCTTCTTCAATCACCGTTTCACACAGTGAAAGTATAATACCATTAAGGCCAAAACATTCCTTTATAAATTGAAGAGAAACAAAAATGCTTTCAAAACACCACTTCTGGTATAATACCCAAAACACTACTTATATAATACTCACTAGCAATTCTGTATCTAACACCTCAATAGGTTTAAGTCACTTGAGATTCAATTGTTATACTGTAACTAGCTTCTTCCTGGGAGTTTCCATACATTTGAACTTCAATGTACTCAGCTTAAACACTCACTTCTGGATCTTTATCTTGTCTGGAAACAACACCAACTCTTCACTCTAAAGATCTAACTCACTGTATCCTTCCCTTCTTAGCCTGCTGCTTCTCAGTGCCACGGACCTGGGTTTGATACCAGCTTCATGGGCTTGTGTGGAGTTTGCAGTTCTCGCCGTGTCTGTGTGGGTTTCCTCCCACAGCCCAAAGATAGGCAGGTTAGGTGGATTGACCAAAATAAAAATTGTCCTCTGTAATGTCCAGGAATGTGTGGGTTTGGTGGATTAGTCAATGGTAAAAACCCTACATGGGGGTTAAGGGGATAGGATGAGTCTGGTTGAGATGCTCTTTGGAGGGTCGGTGTAGTCTTGACAGGCTGAATGACCTCTTTCTGCATTTTAGGGACTCTAATGATATGTCACTAATGATTTAAGAGTGGACATGCACATATATAAAAGGCAGATAATATCTGTGGAACAAGGAAATTGTCAAGTTATCTAAATGCCCCAAAGAAAATCTGCCATTTTTACCTGGTTGAGTCTAAATGTGACTCCAGACCCACAGAATTGTGGTTACCTTTTACCTACCCACTAAAATGGCCTAGCAAGCCACTCAGTTGAAAGGCAATTGGGATGAGGCAAAAATGCTGGTGTTGCCAGCAACATCCACATTGCACTAAAGAATAAAGAAATAAAAAAGGTATTTGCACAGATTTCAATATAGTTAATGGGTTTTTGTCAATGACAATTTCTAAAAATATATACATACATATACTGGGCTGTGTAGTAGATACTAAAAGCTTTATTTTCTTTTATCTCAGATTGGCTCCATGGTTGATATTGGATGAATTTGCATGGTGAGTGTGAGGGCAAAGGGTGATGGAGGATATGCGTCAGAACAAGTTGACCCTGTTGGTATAGGAACTATAAGAGGTCATGGTGTTGAGTATAAGGATATAGGTTGGCATGGAGGGTATGGGGGCAATGGAGGGATTGAATACAAGTGCATGGGTTAGCATGAAGAGTATGGGATGGGTACATAGGCACAGATTGACATGGAGGCTATGAAGGGTTATGTGTTAGGTATAGGGAATGCAGTTGCATGGGTTGGCATGGATTGGCATGGTTAGCATGTGTTGAGTGTGTAGTTTTGAAGTTTGAGTGTTGTTTTATGTTTCATTCTTTTTAAAATTTGGACAGGGCAGGAGCCTTGAGGCAGGCCTTCCACCGAGTCACCTCCATACCTGGCATCGACCTCACTACTTACTGGGTCGCCCACCCTGACTTCTAACACACCATTTTTAAGCCAAAAGTCATATGCCCAGACAGCCATTTCTAAAAGTCAAGTTTGTGGAGCCAGGAATCGTCTTGACCCTGCACACCTAACTTGCAGACAAAAATCCAAGCGATAGTCAGAAGTAGGAAGATGGCTAACCACAGCACAACAGCACGCAGACCTACAGACTGGCAGAAGATAAAGTCAAATTCCTCATTAGATTACAGTCAATAAAGTGATTTGTTTGACGTTCTGGAACAAATTCTCATACATGGGCTGATCAAGGTTATTTAGATAAAGGAGATTTTAATCAACTGTGCTGCACTTGACAAACAGATATAGCATTTAGCTTTGAACCTGGTTTTCTAATGCCACAAATTCATCAGGAGATAATAGACAAACTGAGATCAATTTAAAGCTAATTGCCATTGATGTTGTCTTTAGATTCACAGCTGATGTAAATCCTGGGATAGTAGGAACTGCCGATGCTGGAGAAGGGTCTCGAACCGAAACTTCAGCTTTCCTGCTCCTCTGATGCTCCTTGGCCTGCTGTGTTCATCCAGCTCTACATGATGTAAATCCTGATTTCTTTTTCAATTGAGGATGATTTGATACAAAATGTTGGCTAAGATTTGTTTTCTTCATGCTCTCTTGTGATTCATACCTAACTGTATAATTCAGAGATTACCCTGTTCTATCACATTTAGGTCCAAAGTGGATGGCTTCATGTTTACCTACACTGAAATCAATTTGCCATAATTCTGACTATTCACTTAATTAGCAATATCTTTACAATTTTATACTTTCATCTACTCAACTTACAAATCTGCGTGTTTTGTATTTAATAAGATAGGAATCCGCAAATCCACTATGTTCTTAATAAGGGCTTATATGGTACAGCAGTAGTGACCCCTACCTCCTGACCAGACAGAAAACAAAAGTGCTGGAGATTACAGCAGGTCAGGCAGCATCCATGGAGAGAGGGCTTGCTCCAGCAACTTTTGTTTTCAGTACAGATTCCAGCATCTGCAATTATTTGCTCCTGACCAGACAGCCTGGGTTTGAGTCCAACGTACCCTAGAGGTGCATCATAACATGTCCAAACAGATTGATTAAAAATAATTAAATTGTTATTTGGTACATTGTTGCCATCTCAACTACTCAGCCAAATTTTCCTTCCAACCCTCCCTCCTATGGCCTCTCAACTTATGTACTTGCTCAACAGTTTCAAGAACTTTTACACGGACTTCAAGGAGAGACAATGGCCTGACAGTATTATCACTAGACTTCAGGTTCTTGCGAAGATTTGTAGCTTGGGTTGTGGGTGAGGTTGGTTATAGTTCAGATGTTTCGTCACCACGCTAGGTAACATCATCAGTGCAGCCTCCGATGAAGCAATGTTGTTCTACTCAGCTTGGTATTTATATGATCCAGTCTGTGGAGGTGTTTTGTGTCATTTCTGGTTCTTTTTCACAAGAGTTTGTATATGGGGTCTAATTCCACATGTTTATTGGTTGCATTATGGGTGGAGAACCAGGCCTATAGGAATTCCCATTTGTGTCAATGGTTGGCTTGAGCTGCGAAGGTCACGTCATCCCAGTTAAATTGACGGCCTTCGTTGTCCAAGTGTATTGAAATGAGGGAAAGTTCATCATGTCGTTTTGCTGCTAGCTGATGTTCACGTATCCTAATGGCTAGTTTCCTTCCTGTCTGGCTGATGTAATGTAACTTGCCAAAGAAACACTGGCCACATTACTAGGGGAAACAGTAATGCCAACCGACAGCTCCATCAGCGAGGACAATAAACGCAGACTACTGGACCTATGCCTAACCACACACTTCACCTTTAATGGTCAAGTATACGAACAGATTAGTGGCACACCTATGGGGTCGCCCATCTCAGGACTTATTGCACAGGCAGTCAAGCAAAGATTGGAACGCACGACCCTCCCCCGCATACAGCCAAAACTGTGAATATGATACTTGAACGACACATTTGTCATCATTAAATGAACTAAGTTAGAAGAGACACACCACTTCATCAGCAACATATTCACCGGGATCAAATTCACAAGATCGAACCTCCCAGCTTAGCGAACTTACCAACATTGACAACCAGCACTCGAGCTACAAATCTTCACTCAAACCCTTCACAAGAGAAGAGGAAAACAACAATCAACTTCCATTCCTAGACGTCAGGGTAGAACAAATGACAAATGGGGAAATTCCAAACCACAGGATACAGGAAGGCAACTCTACTGACCAATTCCACAGCAATCAACCCAGCGGCCACAAACTAAGCTGTGTTGGGACACTGTTCAAACCAGCCGCAACCCACTGCAACACACCTGAACTTCACAAGAAGGAGGAAGAGCATCTGTACAAGATCTTCGCTATCAATGGATACCCCACCAACTTCATCCGCAGATGCCTACTAGATAGACAGCACCAAGAGGACACAACACACCCTAATACACTGGCCACACTACCATATGTCAAGAATGTATCGGAACTGACAATGAGACTCCTACAAACACTAGGAATCAGGATAGCACACAAACCCACAGCCACACTACGATAAAGCAAGGAACAAAGACCCCATACACATGACATGTAGGACTGACATTGTGTACAAAATACCATGCAAGAACTGCCAAAAACATTACATCGGTCAGGCAGGAAAGAAACTAGCTATCAGGATACACGAACACTAGCTAGCAGCAAAACGACACAACAAACTTTCCCTCATTTCAGTACACTCGGACAATGAAGCCCATCAATTTAACTGGGAAGACATGACCATTGCAGCTCAGGCCAACCATACACACACTCGGGAATTCCTAGAGGCCTGGTTCTCCGCCCATAATGCAATCGATAAACATGTGGAATTAAACTCCAAATACAAACCCTTGCAAAAAAGAACCGCAAATGACACAAAACACCTCAACAGACCGGATCATATAAATACTAAGCGGAGTAGAACAACATTGCTTCATCGGAGGCTGCGCTGATGATGTTACCTAGCATGGTGATAAAACGTCTGAACTGCAACCAGCCAGCTCAACAAGCAAGCCAACAACCTATCGCTAGACTATTAATCCTGGAACCCAGGGTTCAAATCCTGCTGCGACAGATGGTGGAATTTGAATTTTTTTAAAAATCTGTAAATAAAAGTCTAATGATGACCACAAAACTATTGTGGATAGTTGGAAAAACCTTTAGGGAAGGAAACTGCTATCCTTACCTGGTCTGGCCTATATGTGACTCCAGATCCACAGTGGTTGACTCAGACTGCTCGCTGGGTAATTAGGGATGGGCAATAAATGCTGGCCTAGCCATCAACGCCTTCTTCCCATGAATGAATGAAACAAAACTTGAATACTTGAAATTTCAAAGCAAAATCTCATGCAAAAAGCCAGCACAGCCACAATGAGCTGAACATCAGCCTTCTGTGCATGTGTAATAAATGAAAAGCACAACAAATAAAGTTGTCATCTACTTTAAAGGCTGCAAATCAAAATAATCACGGCAGGCAGTGATCACATGCCTTGGAAAGATTAACGGCAGGGTACTTATTTCAGTCAAGTTGAAATACTGGAATGATTTGTTTGTTACCAGGGCTGAAGATACCATCTCCTTCTGTCCAGCCTATAAGCTCCCTCATCTTCTTTAAAACTACTTCCTCCATGAGAACAAAGACTGGTGCAACCTCATAAGTGTAGCTATTGTGAAGAAAATAAACAGTGAGATAAACCAGAAAGGAAAAGCTTTCATTTCCACAGCATCTTTCACAATAGGTCACAGCAATTTGTCGCCAAACAAGTGCAATTCCATTGCAATGTGAGACAGCATGTCATCAGCAAATATAAACCCAATGGAGTCAGCCTTGATACTACTCACATATAATAGCAAGAAGCAAGGTCAGAGAAAGAAAGCCACCTGCAATAGGATCTATTGCTAACTCATTAGTAAACATAATGCCAGTACTAACTGCCATATTGTACCATATCCAGATGAATTGGTTTCAACTAATTTCTGTAGCTTCTGTCACAACTGAAAATTAAGATCAGGCAAGTGTAAATCTGGTCTTTATCCAGCTACTATCCTGGTGAAAAATGGATATGAGGATGGAATAAGTGTGACTTTTAATATCCATGTTTAAATGTATATATACCTATAGAAGAATTCTACAAAAGAGTTAGTTCCCACGATCAGGACTACAATCATCTCCGTGTGGGAATTTTTCACCCAACTAAGCTCTGATGAAAAGTCACAGACCTGAAACATTAACTTGTTTTATTCTGCCATCAGATACTGCCTGACCTGCTATTTCCAGTACTTTCTGGTTTTATGTCATAAAGATGAGGCCAGGTAAAAGGATATAAGCTCTAAAAACAATGTTTACATAAACTTTTACTTCTGAGGATTAACCAATAACAAAGTGATTGTTGACTGAACTAAATTTACCAATGGCTTTTTAGAGGGAATGAGTTTGTCTCTCATATTGCATTGAACTCCAGGGATCATAATATTATTTGCTTGTTATGTAAAATTATGGGCCCAATGTTTCCCAGCCCTGTTCAATTTAAGACAAAACATCCATTACTGCAGAGTTAGATTCGATGTCTTCCTCCATTTACAGATGTCTCTCGGATAGCCTGATGTTACAGTTTACAGGTTTTAAAGTTAATTGCTCCCCCTATTGTCCATAAATGTCTGTGAGCAGATTGATATATATTTTCTTCCTCCTTTTTTAAGAACAGTGAGGGTACATTTCCCCGAGTTTTCTGCTCATGAGCTTAGACTTATCATGGACTTTAACTGCAGTAAAGTTAAACCAGAAATGTCGTGTATTTCATGCTCTCTTAGATCTGGGGGGAAATCTCACAACATTAGCACACTACAATCTCCATTTAAAGAAGTTATAGAACCAAAACAAATAGACAATTTATTCAATTATTAATTCTTTAAATATAAAATACAGTCCTTGCTTTCAAGTTAGAATTCAAAAGTCCAAAGTTGTAGCTGGCGAATTGGAATTCCTTCTGGGGCGTGAGTACATTTGCTAGCCAGGAGTTGAGGAGTTGTGGGAAATTTGTTCTCTTAAAATTTCCCCTTGAAAGTCTTCTGAGAAGGCTTTTCTGAAATGTCACTTCTGTTCCACTGTTTTGACAAAAGAGGTTTTTACTTGCATAGTGAACAAATACAAGTTGGTGGCTGTTTATTTCATAGGCGAAAGGATTTTTCTTTGTAGCTTAGAGTCAGGGCCTTTTATTTTGTCATCAGATATATAATGGAGCAATGCTGATCTGTTAACTACGTTGAAACTGTATAGTTGAAAAGTCAGTTGGGTTCCACATTGTGGAAGTCATGTGACCAAACCTACCGGAAGAGGACAAGCATTTAGCATCAAGACAAAGGCTGGCATTGCAGACAGCCAACTGTAAATGGCCCACCTGAGTGGTAAAGCAGAAAGTCACTAATAGTCATATAGCTTGGAAACAGGCCCTTTGGCCCAACTCATCCATGCTGACCAGGTCACCTAAACTGAACTTGTCCCATTTACCTGCAACAAAAGCTGAAGTTGCTGGCAAAGCTTAGCAGGTCCGGCAGCATCTATGAAGAAAATAAAATCAGAGTTAACGTTTCAGGTCCAGTGACCCTTCCTTAGAACTGATGGTAGCTGGGAAAATATCAGTTAACATTGCAGAAAATAGGGAGGGGGAGGGGCTAGGGAGGAAACGATAGGATAGAGCTCAAAGAGACAGAAGAGCAGTTGGATAGATAAAGGAGTTGATAATGATCTGGTTAGGAGGGTAAATAGCTGTTAATGGGGACTGTCAGTGTTTAACAATAGGTAGGGTGTAATGGCTGGCTATTTGACAACAAGGCCTGGTGTGTGGTGTAGAGGTCTAGCACAGGGGAGAATTTAGGCCCTAAAATTATTGAACTTGATATTGAGTCCAGAGGGCTGCAGGGCCCCCAAATGGAGAACAAGGTGTTGTTCTTCTAGCTTGCACTGAGCTTCGCTGGAATACTGCAGTAAGCCATTGACAGGGATGTTGAATAGGGAACAGGGTGGTGTGTTAAAATGGCGGGCAACTGGAAGCTCAAGGTTTTTTTTGCGAGCAGAACATGGATGTCCTGCAAAGCGGTCACCCAGTCTATGTTTCATTTCCCCAATGTAGAGGAGACCACATTGTGAGCAGCGAATGCAGTAGACGAGATTCCGGGAAGTGCACGTGAAGTATTGTTTCACCTGGAAGGTACGTTTGAGCCCTTGGATACTGGGGAGGGAGGACGTAAATGGGCAGGTGTTGCACCTTCACCAATTGTAGGGGAAGGTGCTATGGGGGGTGGTGTTGGTAGTGAAGGAAGAGTGGACCAGAGTGTCCCGGAGGGAACAGTCCCTTCAGAAGGTGGAAAAGGGAGGGGAGGGGAATATGTGTCTGGTGGTGGCATCTCGCTGGAGGTGGAGGAAATGGCATCTGATGTTCTTCCAGATGTGGATGCTGGTGGGATGGCAGGGCAGGACAAGGAGAACCCTATCGCTGTTGCAGGAGGGAAGAGAGGGGATGAGGGCGGAAGTGTGGGAGATAGGTCAGACCAGGTGCAACACTTCACCTGTACTTCCCAGAATCTAGTCTATTGCATTCACTGCTTACAATGTGGTCTCCTCTACATTGGGGAAACAAAGCTTAGACTGAATGACCGCTTCGCAGAACATCTATGTTCTGCTCACAAAACAAAACCACAAGCTTTCAGTTGCCTGCCATTTTAACACATCACCCTGCTCCCTGGCCAACATCTCTGTCTCTGGCTTGCTGTAGCGTTCAGTGAAGCTCAACGCAAACTGGAAGAACAACGCCTCATTTTCTGCTTGGGGACCCTGCAGCCCTCTGGACTCAATAAGTTGAGTTGAATAATTTTCAGGCCAAAACTCCCCCATGTCCTAGCCCCCTAACCCAAACACCAGGTCTTGTCATCACATAGCCTGCCATTGCACACTACCTATTGTTAGTCACTAACAATTCCCATTAACAGCTATTCACCCTCCCAGCCTGATCGTTATCAACTCCTTTGTCTATCCAACTGCTCCTCTCTTTTCAGGCTCTATCCTTTATCCTATCATTTACTCCTTACCCCATCCCCTCCCTATTTTCTGCAATATAAACCAAAGTTTTCCCAGCAAACATCAGTTCTGAAGAAGGGTCACTGGACCTGAAACGTTAACTCTGATTTTTTTCTTCACAGATGCTGCCAGACCTCCTAAACTTTCCTAGCAACTTCTGTTTTTGTTCCCGATTTACAGCATCTGCAGTTCTTTCATTTCCCATTTACCTGTGTTCGGCTAACATCACTCTAAACTTTCCTCTCAATATACCTTATTGAAAGCGTGTAATTTGCAATTCTATTGTCCAAGGGTTATTTTTCATGGAGATAATACTCTCTTTGCCAGACAGTAACACAGCACTTAACATTCCAGATCGTCAGGTGGTAGCTGAGTGTTGATTGTCTGGATGTCATTGACTTTGGAAAAGTGTTCAGAATATTGTTAAGTCCAATCACATGTTTACAGTACCCATCTTTTAAAAACAATCACTATAATGATAAATATTGATGTACCAATGGAGTTTCCTCAAATTGAGACATTTGGGAAACCTATAGAAGGCTGATAATGTTTTTTGCAGTGGCTGCTAACCATTGGAAATGGAAGATTGGAACCAATCAGCTTCGATCAAGCTTCTTCTTTCTGTGATCTGCATTGCGTAAGTTAAGCAACAATTGTCAGACCAGGGGTATCAGCACAGAAAACCTGGATGGTACTCCTTATTGCTGAAGATGTTTAATGAGGTACAGTAGGGAATCATGTTTTTGGCACACAGGATACACTATACTTTTTTACAACTTCACACTAAAACCATGCATCCTTAATTTTCAACTCAATTGCCTTTGAGATATGTGTTAGTCCTGAACAATAGTTACATTTCTATGTCTTTGAACACTCAGCATTTCAGTTTTTGTATTCATTGACAAGATATGTGCATACCTGGCTAAGCCAGCAATTGTTGCCTGTTCTCAAGAAAGGTGGCTGTGTGCTACTTGCTTGAACCACTTGGAGTGTAAGGACACCCACAGTGCTGCTAGAAATGGAATCCCAGGATTTTGAACCAGTGACACAGTGAAGGAACAATGATATAGCTCCAAGTCAGAATGGTGTGAGACTTGGAGAGTAACTTGTAGATGCCAATGTTCCCATGCATCCATTGTCCTTTATCCTACTAAATGATAGCAATTGCAGGTCTACAGGTTGCAGTTAAAGGATCGTTGATGAGTTGGTGCAATTAGTTCTGTAGATGGTATCCACTGCTGCAACTGTGCATTTGTAACAGAAGGAGTGAATGTTTAAGATGGCAGATGGTGTACCAATCAAGTGGGCTACTCTGTCATACATTATGTCAAGCTCCTTAAGTGTTGTGGGTCTACAGTCACCCAGATAAGTAGAGATTGCACTATCACATTCCTGACGTGTGCCTTGTAGATGGTGGACAGGCATTGGGGAGTTAGGGGTAAATTATTCACTGCTGAATTCCAAGCTTCTGACTTGCTCCTGTAGCCACAGGTTTACTAACCTATGGGGTGGCACGGTGGTTCAGTGGTTAGCACTGCTGCTTCACAGCTCCAGGGACCCGGGTTTGATTCCACCCTTGAGTGACTGTCTGTGTGGAGTTTGCACATTCTCCCCGTGTCTGCGTGGGTTTCCTCCAGGTGCTGCGGTTTCCTCCCACAGTCCAAAGATGTGCAGGTTAGGTGAATTGGCTATGCTAAATTGCCCATAGTGTTCAGGGATGTGTAGATTATAGGGGGATGGGTCTGGGTGGGATGCTGTGAGGGTCGGTGTGGACTTGTTGGGCCGAAGGGCCTGTTTCACACTGTAGGGACTCTATGATCTAAGAGATCGTGCCAAAGATCTTCCCCGCTGGTTATCATTCAACAAGCGCTCTATAGTTTGAATGAAGGAGTGTGTTTGAAACGCTGACTGTGCACGAGGACAAACTTTGCTATTATTAGTTGCTAGTTAATGTATTCAAGTGGAACTGGAAACCCCTGCAATACTGTTGATATTTTGGGAAGCATTTCAGCCAGAAGACAAAAATATATTTGCTAATCCAGGCAGAGGCTATAGTGTACACACCAGTCTATAACATTGGCTCCAGGAATTCTAAACATCTATGCAAGAATCACACATCTGTCACACTTACGTTGAGATTGCACAAAGTATGAAGTATTATAGGTAGCACTGAATGGCTGAGCATTACACTTGTTACTTATCAACAAGTATTACATTTTGTACTCATAGTGAGTTTTATATTGGAACTTTGTGCACTGTCTCCAATTATCTAACATCTCTTTAAGTTCCTACATTGTTCCATCATTCTTTTTGACTTGCTGGATGCCATTTTTACCTCAGTTGTGGGTAAAAATCATGAGGAATAGGTGCAATTTTTATCTATCCTGTTTGTTGAGAAATTGACGGGATAGGCTGCAATATTGGTTATACACTCTGCCCAATTTTACTCCCCATTGTAGCCAATACGGAATATTGGGTAGGGTTTAAAACCAGTGATCTACTGGGTGTGGTCAGTTTCTCGCCCTGCACAGTAGGTTAATATTGTTTCCAGTGGATCCATATACTTAAAAATACTCAGAAATAGCAAAACAAACTCCCTAGAGCTGTGACAATGTTTGATAGAAGATATCTGAATGTCCAAACAATCTCTGGACCAAGGAAAAGAGAAATCAATAGAATGCTTAACACTATAAAATCCTTATGCATAACCCAGCTGTCAACATAAGTGGAAATAGAAGATGACCAAATAGGAATCACCCTACATTCTTGTTCTTGCTGGGGTACTTTGGGGAAACCAAACAAAAAAAGAAAAAATAAAACTAAGTAAAAAAGGAGCATATTCACTATAATCGACTATGCAAGAATAGAACTATGCAATAGAAGCATTCCAAAAACTACTCACATGCTTGGATTGAGGGCTTCCGTGATAAAGCGGGCTACAAGAGAATAATGATCCATCCCAGCATATAGTTGGTTATAGAATCTTGGATGGCCTGCAAAAACAAAACAAAGCAAACAATATTGCTCATGGATTTGGATTCAATGGTTCTTTCCCCTTTTTGCTGTTGATGATGGTTAGAAGAAGAGCAGGTTACTTTAAATATAGACATTCTAACATTGTACCCTAAAAACGTAGAAGAACCAGTTCTGATCTCTCTTGAGATTGCTTCCTCTTGACAGCATACTGTGTCATAACGACAG
>NW_025967130.1:0-25000 GCF_021869965.1 Rhincodon typus
TTCTGTGCATTTTAAAAAAGCAACAGCAAATCTAAGCTTCCTGATACAGTAATTAACAAAACCAGCTTACCCACAAGTACCACTGTATTTTAAATTAATTCTAGGAGTTTTTCATTCTCAGTTCATCTTGAAAATAATGCAGAAAATGAAACACCTTCTCAACTTGTGAAATCAGACAAATCGATGTTGAAGAAGATTAATTCTCTCTTCAAGTCATCTTTAATCAAGAAGAAAACCCAACATAAAACTTAACATCTTAACTTTGGGCATAAAACATTAAAATGGGTCTCTAAACTGGGATCCAATGCTGCAGACTGCAAGGAGCTAGATTGGATCAACAATAGTGGTAGATCTTGTTTGCACATATTCACAGATAGTTTCTCCCATGACAGAATAAATCAATCTCAGGGACATTTTATTTAATTTTCAATTGAGACTTTTTTTTGCTGCACAGATATCAACTTCCCTTAGTACTTCAAGGTGGCTTACCACTGCATGTAAAACTGTTGGTTTAACAAGGGAAGAGTACATCACAATACTAGCTTGGATTCCTACTTTGAAGCATCAGATAATAAGGGTCATGGATCATTAAGTGCATAAAGTAGATTGGACAAACTTGTCCCTTAACTTGGAATTGGATCAACACAGTTTCTAGAAAACATATACCAAAATAAGGAAGTTCACTCCATGAACATAAATTATTCCCATGTGTAATATTTCTTATATTCTAAAACCAGTTTGATAGAAATAATTTGTAAAATGCTTGTCTGGGAGCATTCCATTTAAAAACCTACCTATTAGCAATCACTGGTCTACTTTGTCTAACGAACCACTACCAATAAAAAGCTCCCAATTTTTTTAATGTCGAGTGAAAATAAAAATGAACAATGAAATTCACAGGAAACAAGTCACAGTTGTGCAGTGAAGTGCTACAGTAGTTATGTACTTTTGTTCTGGAGTGGGACTCAAACACTCAAGCCTTCATATCTGAATCCAAGTTTACATGCCAGTCGTTTAATGTTCAATTTTCAACTTACTGCATTTGCTGCAATGGACTGTATACTATGCTCTTGTGATCCAGTCACTGCAGATTTGTTCATTCTATTTGTATGCAATTTGTGTGATTGATTGATTGGCATCAACATATACAATACTGCAAAATTTTACTGGGTTCTGTAACAACCTGAAAATGATACTGTGTTGAGGCAATGCGACCCCGCTACATACATGCAAAATGAGACCCCGCACAAAGACTCAAGTATTTCTTCCATTTAGTAACAAAACACAAGCTCTTGCCTGCTGTTCAGTTTCTGAAGTTACTTTACTTATCAAAAGGATATGAATAACTCTACATCTATCTGTCAAACACATCACATTCTGTCACAATTGCGTTTTCTTTAAAAACGTAACAGACACTAGAAAGAACAAGCCTACAATTATATCATGCCTTTCACAGTGCCAGGATATCCCAAGTTGACGTTACAGTTGATGAAATGGTTTTGAAGTGCCTTTCTGAGGGAAGAAACATGGCAGCCAATTTTCATACAGCAAGGTACCACAAGCAGTAATGATCAGGTAATGTGAACGGAAGAATCAACTTTTCAATACTCTATATTATGAACTTTATCAACTTCATAAAAATGAATATCAACAGCACAAGGATCTGTTCTGGGTCCTCTTCTATTTGTGAATTTTGTAAATGATTTGGATGTAGGAGTGGAAGGATGGATTAGTAAGTTCGTGGACGATAGAAGGTGGGTCGAGTTGTGGATAGTGCGGAGGGCTGTTCTAGGTTACAAAGGGACGTTGATAGGATGCAGAGCTGGGCTGAGAAGTGGCAAATGGAGTTTAACCTGAAAAGTGTGAGGTGATTCATTTTGGAAGGACAAACTTGAAAGCAGAATACAGGGTTAACGGAAAGATTCTTGGCAGTGTGGAGGAGCAGAGGGATCTTGGGGTTCATGTCCACACTTCCCTGAAAGCTGCCACCCAGGTGGATAGTGTGGTTAAGAAGGCGTATGGTGTGTTAGCTTTCATTAATAGAGGGATTGAGTTCAAGAGCTGTGAGGTTATGCTCCAGATATACAAAACCCTGGTTTGGCCACGTGGAGTATTGTGTCCAGTTCTGGTCGCCTCATTAGAGGAAAGATGTGGAAGCGTTGGAAAAGGTACACAGGAGATCTACCAGGATGTTGCCTGGAATGGAGGGAAGGTCTTACGAGGAAAGGTTGAAAGAGCTAGGGCTTTTCTCTTTAGAATGACGAAGGATGAGAGGTGACTTGATAGAGATGTACAAAATAATCAGAGATATAGATAGAGTGGACAGGCAAAGACTTTTTCCTAGGGTGGAGGTAGCTATTACGAGGGGGCATAGTTTTAAAGTGAGTGGAGGTAGATATAGGGGAGACGTCAGAGGTAGGCTCCTTACACAGAAAGTGAGGGCATGGAATGCATTGCCGGAGAGGGTAGTGAAGTCTGCCTCAATAGGGGCATTTAAGCGGCTATTAGATAGGCATATTAGTTTCTCAAAATGGAGAACTGTAACCAGTGGTGTCCCACAGGGATCCGTGTTGGGACCATTGTTGTTTGTGATATACATAAATGATCTGGAGGAAGGTATAGATGGTCTGATTAGCAAGTTTGCAGATGACACTAAGATTGGTGTAGCAGATACTGGAAGGGACTATCGGAGAATGCAGCAGAATATAAATAGATTGGAGAGTTGGGCGGAGAAATGGCAGATGGAGTTCAATCCAGGCAAATGCGAGGTGATGCATTTTGGAAGATCCAATTCAAGAGCGAACTATACGGTAAATGGAAAAGCCCTGGGGAAAACTGATACACAGAGAGATCTGGGTGTTCAGGTCCATTCTACCCTGAAGTTGGCAACGCAGGTCGATAGAGTGGTCAAGAAGGCATACAGCATGCTTCCATTCATCGGACGGGGTACTGAGTGCAAAAGTTGGCAGGTCATGTTACAGTTGTATAGGACTTTGGTTCAACCACATTTGGAATACCGCGTACAGTTCCGGTCGCCACATTACCAAAAGGATGTGGATGCTTTGGAGAGGGTGCAGAGGAGGTTCACCAGGATGTTGCCTGGTATGGAGGGCGCTAGCTATGAAGAGAGGTTGAGTAGATTAGGATTATTTACATTAGAAAGAGAGAGGTTGAGGAGGGACCTGATTGAGATCTACAAAATCATGAGAGGTATAGACAGGGTGGATAGCAAGAAGCTTTTTCCCAGAGTGGGGGACTCAATTACTAGGGGTCACGATTTCAAGATGAGAGGGGAAAAGTTTAAGGGAGATATGCGTGGAAAGTTCTTTACGCAGGGGGTGGTGGTTGCCTGGAACGCGTTGCCAGCGGAGGTGGAAGAGGCGGGCACGATAGCGTCATTTAAGATGTATCTAGACAGATACATGAATGGGCAGGGAGCAGAGGGATACAGATCCTTGGAAAACAGGCGACAGGTTTAGATAGAGGATCTGGATCGGCGCAGGCTTGGTGGGCCGAAGGGCCTGTTCCTGTGCTGTAATTTTCTTTGTTCTTTGTTCTTTTGTATATGCATGATAGTATAAGATAGGGGTGGAGGTTAGATAGGCCTTAGGTTTAGGGTAAAAGTTCGGCATAACATCGTGGGCCGAAGGCCCTGTACTGTTCTACATTCTATGTTCTATGTTCTAGCACAAGCTTGTGCAGGAGTCAAGGTCGAGGCACATTTGCTGCACTTTATTAAATTAATAAGCTCCAGATTTTACTCCACACAACACGCTGCTAAGTTCACCACAAACCAGTCGACCATTTAGGGCAGAGGAGTCTGCGCGTTGTGTCGTTAACTGTTCAGATCTGCCAACTTTTCCCTGTTCTCAAAGACCTCTCAGCAAACAGTTCACTTTAAACAGATTTAGTGCCAACACTGTGAAACAGGCTGGGAAAAACATCATCGTCTGGCAACCTCCATTACACTGGAACAATGAGAACCATTCTGTTGCTGAAAGCAAAATTACACTCGCGATTAAACTCCAGACAGTTTCCACTTCTGGTTAAACCATTGTGTAACTGCAGTTCAAAACATTGTGATTTATGCAAAGCCTAAAAGGGTTGTGGAGGGGGGTTCAGGGAGAAGATACTGGTCTTGGAGGTACTTTCTCAGTCTGCACAATCTCTTTTATCACAAACAGGAACAGGAGTCAGTCATTTAGCTCCTTGAGCCTGCTCTAGCATTCAGTTAGATTATTGTTAATCTGCACCACATCTCCAAATGACACCTTTGCTCTCTATATCATTTAAAATATTTACCAAACAAAATTCAATTGCTCTTGCTCAAGAGCTGCAACTGACCTAACATCACATTCCCTTTTTGAGGGACAATGTGCCAAGTTGCTGTTAGACTTTCTAAGACACAAAAGTGTTCCCCAATTTCTCTTCTGAGTGGCCTAGCTCTAATTTTTAAATGATGCTCCTTTTTCCTGGATTCCCACATCAGAAAAAATAGTTATTTTTGTGTTTACCCTATTAAGTCCTTTTAACATTTTTTTATGTACCTCAATCAGACTAACTTTTTTTTTAAATCCTCAAAGCAATTCACACAATTTCTCATCTTAATTTAACTCATAAATATAACACTACTAACCTTCAGATGAAATAAATCTGTACAGGACCCCTTCCAAGGCCAATATTGGTTAATGCACCAAACTGAAGGCTAGACTTAAGATGGGATCTGACCATGACCCAACAGAGCTGAATTTCCTCAATTAACAAAGACATTAACCTTTTCTGACTCCTCTTTATGCCCACCTCCTTACTTTTATGACGTCAATTTAAATGCATTCTCTTTGTAATTCACCGCCTCACCTGATATATTTATGCTTAAATAAAACAAAGAACTGCAAATGCTGGAAATCTGAAACAACTGAAATTGCTGGAGAAACTCAGCATGTCTGGCAGCATCTGTGGGGAGAAAGCAGGGCTAACGTTTCGAGTCCAGAGAACCTTCTTCGGAACTGAACACTGTATTTATGCTTAAGTTGCTTGAGTTTGGGTTACACAGTCAAGCTCCAGATCTCAGTCAGCCAATGGGGCAACCCTGCAGGAGCAACAACAGTTTCTTTAAATTAAACCAGCTCTTTCAAATAGCTGCCTTAAAGAAGCTGACAGGCTTAACTTTGCAGTTGTCCTCCTATTACACAAAACAAAACATGTCAGGACACAACAACATGGGCATGTGCTTTGTGCTATTTTAAAAGGGACTGTATTGATGAAGAAAGGAGAGTTTGCATTGAACAAGTTAGTCAGGTGTGACGGACGCACAATTGGTATTCAATGATCCATGTTAAAATCATTCAAATGTGAGCACCAGGTCTGGCAGCAGCGTTTGCCATGCCCCTCAACACAGGTAACTACTTTGAAACTGTCAAAGTGGCCGTGCTCCCTTTGGTTGCTTAGGCCAAGTACCATTGGGAAGCTTTGAGTCCACACTGACTCTCTGAAGAGCATCCCATCCAGACCCACTCCCCTACCCTATAACTGTGCATTTCCCATGGCCAAACCACTTAGCCTGCATGTCTTTAGACTGTCGGAGGAAACCCATGCAGACACATGGAGGAAGTGCCAACTCCACACAGTCGCCCGATGGTGGACTTGAACCCAGGTCCCTGGCACTGTAAGGCAGCAGTGCTAACTACTGAGCACCATGCTGCCCATGATAAGATATGATAGTTAATGGTGGGAGTAGAGGGGGCCAGGGCATTGGAGGCTGGAGGTCATACAATTAAACCATAAGCCTTGTGAAGTGACTGAAAATGAGTACCTAAATAGACACTTCTTTTGTAAAAAGGAGACTGACAGTTGCAGCTAAGATGACACTGCTTTTTCTGGGGTGAGTAAGGGATGCTATACAAACACCGATTTAGAAAATGTTTGCTGTATAATTTACACCTCCATGTAATTTTCTTTACAACCTCTGAACCAAGAAATAACTTGCACACTAACGAAAGCATACAGGACTTGTCATGCTAATGCAGCTCCACTCTCTCCTGACCCCTTCAAAAAAAATCCCAACATAGCAGCTCCATAGTGCTTATACACACATTGCTGATACAAATAATGTTTATATTGCAGCACTTTTCATAAATTATTGGTCCTGTCATTCATTCTCAAAACCAAAATATGCGTTGCATTAACTTGCACTATTCAATGAACATGCTAAATCATCCCACATTTACACCCATTTTCAATGCACTGCCAATTCTGGTCAAATGGTTCATTGTATGACCTCCAGTCTCCAATGTCCTATCCCCACACTCCCACCATTAACTATCATATCATATCATGGGCAGCACAATGGCTCAGTGGTTAGCACTGCTGCCTCACAGCACCAGGGACCCGTGTTTGATTCCACCCTTGGGCAACTGTCTGTGTAGAGTTTGCACATTCTCCCCATGATTGCATGGGTTTCCTCCGGGTGCTCTGGTTTCTTCCTGCAGTCCAAAGACATGCAGGGTATGTGGTTTATGTAGGATGGGTCTGGGTGGGATGCTCTGAGGGTCGGTGCGGACTTGTTGAGTCGCAGGGTCTGTTTCCACACTGTAGGGATTCTATGATTCTATGTGTAGGTTAAGCCGTTTGGCTGCGGGAATTGCACAGTTACAGGGATCGGATAGGGGAGTGGGTCTGGGTGGGATGCTCTTCAAAAAGAGTGTGCGGACTCGATGGGCTAAATGACTGGCTTTCACACCGTAGGGATTCTATGATATCCTACCTGGATCAGTTCTTACTCATACCAATGGAAAAACACAAATCTCATTCACCATTCCACTGAATAAGTCTTGATAACCAGTCAAAGAGCTTTTTAATCTCCCATCTAAAATAATTTTTATCGTCTCGATGGTCTTCCTCCTGGACTGTATATAGCACTGTCCAGGATTCTAATGTTCAAATCCTAAGGCCAGTAGGCTAACCCCCAGGATTGGCGATCAATGTTCCATCTACATTCCCTTTGTATACATGGCCTGCTTTTGCAGTATGTCAACTTTTTGGTGTACATGACCTGTTTGTTTCATTGTCCGGTCCCAATAGGATTCCTGCGCGATTTTATGTGTGACATCTTAAAGAGATTGTTAGTCAGGTACAGCCGATTTATTCCCTGTGGGATCAGACCTCAATTGCTGTGCAGCCACGCACCCACACAGCTTAGAAGGAACACTAAACATAGTGGAAAAGCAGTGGCCTGATTGTAAAGTAACTGGACTAGTATTTCTGAACCTCGGGGGACATTGACTCAAATCCCACTGTGCTAAATGGTGAAATCTGGCTACTATTCAAAAGCAAAAAAAAAAAATCTAGCCTAATGATAACCATGTTAAAAAAAATCCACCTGATTCACTAATGCCCTTCAGGGGAGGAAATATGTCATTCTCACCTGGTCTGGCCTACATGTGACTCCAAACCCACAGCAAGGAAGTTGACTCTGAGCAATTAGGACTTAGTCAGTGATGTCCACATTCTATGAATGAATAATAAAACAAATCTATAACAGAATGAACCAGCATAGCCCTCAAACCAAGGCACCAACTCTGTTTAACGACAACTACAAAAGGATGTGCCGACAGGCAAGCCTAAAATTAGGTGGCATACTGGTAAAGCTACAATGCAGGTTTAGATGCAGGCTAAAACAGCAGAAGCAGAGTGGAATAGAGACAGCTAAGCTCAGGTATGTTCTGTACAGAAGAAGCAGGATAAATCTCATTGGCTAATTACCCATCAGTCCTCTCATCAACGCAGTGATGGGAAGGGTCATTGCCAATGCTATCAAGTGAGAATAATCCAGCAATAGCCTGCTCACTGATGCAGGTTGGTTCCACCACTGCTACTCCACTCCTGGACTCATTACTACCATGATCCAAACAGACAAAATAAAACTGAACTCTAGAGGTGAGGTCAGAGTGATTACCCTTGACATTAAAGTAGCTTTTCACTAAGTATGGCATCAAGGAACTCTATCAGACTTGGAATCAGTGGGAATCGAGGGATATTTCTCCACGACGAGGAGTCATACTTACCACACAGCAAGATCATTGTCCTGATGGAAGACCAGTGTCCTCACTTCAAGAGTTCCTGAAGCTGGTGTCCTAGGCCTATCCATCTTCAGTTCTTTCATATTGACTTTCCCTCCATCATACGGTCAGAAGTGGAGATGTTTGCTGATGATAGCACCATTCACAACTCCTTGAGTACTGAAGCAGCCCATGTCTTTATATACTAACACCCGGACCAAATTCTGGCTTGGGCAAAGAATATTCATGTCACACAAGTTCCAGGCAAGAAAGAGAATCTAACCACCTCTCCTTGATATTTAATTCTCTTTTGTCTATCTTTTCACCCTCCCTCATTTCTGAGAATTCAGCTATGGACTTCAGTCTGTTGCTCGTGGGCAAAGTACAGCAGTGGTTTGCTGTCATTTACTGCTGGTCAGTTGACCATGAAGCTCTTCCACTCTTACGACCTGCCAACAAGCATACTAGAAGGATTTACAACTGATAATTAACATGTTTGGCCACATCACAAACACATCTTCTGTGATCAAAGGTATCATAGAGTCCTTACAGTGTGGAAGCAGGGCTTTCGGCCATCAAGTCCACACCAACCCTCCAAAAGGCAGCCCATCTAGAGCCAACCCCCTACCCTATCCCTGTAACCCTGCACTTTCCACGGCCAATCCACCTAGCCTGCACATCTTTGGACTGTGGGAGCAAACCAGAGCACAGAGGAAACCCACACAGACACAGAGAGAATATGCAAACTCCACATAGACAGTTGCCTGAGGGTGGAATTGAACCCAGGTCCCTGGTGCTTTGCAGCAGTGCTAACCGCCGAGCCACAGTGCTACATAAAGGCACTGGCATGGTTGATTTCTGGTACAGAGGTAGGAATGCTACCACTGTGTAATCGGCCTGTCTTAATGGCAATCCCCCACAATTAACCTCCTGTGAGTTGATCAGAAATTGAGCTGGAGCAGGCATACAAATACTGTGGCTACAAAAGCAGGTCAAAAGCTAGGAATCCCGCAGCGAGTAACTCATCTCCTCTCTTCCCAAATAAAAACCGAAATAATTGAGGATGCTGTAAAACAGGAACAAACACAAAGTTGCTGGAAAAGCTCAGCAGGTCTGGCAGCATCTGTGAAGGAAAAGAGAAAAAAAAGGGTTAACGTTTCGGGTCTAGTGACCCTTTCTCAGAACACCGGACCTGAAACGTTAACGCTGTTTTTTCCTTCATAGATGTCCTCTCTTCCCAAAGCCTGCCCACCAACTCCAAAGCACAAGTCAGGAGTGTGATGGAATATTCTGCACTTGTCTTGGAGTATGACTGCAACCTAACTCAAGACATTTGATAGCATACAAAGTAAAGCAGCACACTTTATTACCACCGCATCCACCACCCTCCACCACTGATACACAAATGGCAGCAGTGCGCACCATCTACAAGATGTACCACAGTAACTCACCAAGGCTCCTTCTACAGCACTTGCTAAATTCATGACCGGAAAAGAAGGAAAGAGGGCAGCAGATACACGGGGTGAGGGGGCATATTACATAAATTCCCCACTAAGTTGTATAGCATTCTGAATTAGAACTGCATCAGCATTTCTTCATCGCCACTGGGTCAAAAATCCCTTCGTAATAGCACTCTGGGACTACCTACACCACATGTAATGCACCTGTTTAAGAAGGCAGTCCAACAGCACCTACTCAGGGGAAATTAGAGATGGACAACAAATGCTGGCCTAGTTTGTGACCTCATCTCAAAATTAAAAAGAAAATCCCCGAGGTTTGCCACTACCAAAAAGTTATTTCTAGGTGCAACATTTGGCAAACCAACTGCTGCTCCGAGACATTTTGAGGGAAGCATCGAAGGAAGAGGAAAAATGGAAAAAAACTCTTCCAAAGAGCATTTCGGCCCCACAGAGTGGAAGCTTAAGGAGTCACTTTCAAAACCCCCTTTGGGACATTGAAGAGGAGTCTCAAACACAGTAAAAATCAGACCATCTACAACACGCTCCTGACTTCAGTCTACCCAACACTACATTAAACACTCGGAACTGAAGCTGGTTCAATCCCAGTTAGAGCACAGCGTTCAGTCCTGGTTACCACAGAAAGGATATACCTGCTACAGAACTTGTACGGTGCAGATTCACCAGAATAATATCTGGGCTAAAAAAGAGACTACGTTACAAGGCACAGATTTGCATATTCAAAACTTGTATTCTTGAAATGTAAACCACTAAGAGATGATTTAATTCACATTGCCTAAGATGACTGAATGAATTGACAAGGTGAGGGAATACAGAACAAAGGAGCACAGCCTTGAAATTAGAGTTATGCTGTTCTGCAGTGATGTAGGAAGCATTCATAAAAATCTCCAGACCTACCTCCCTGAGGCTGGCTCAATTTCCAGCTTCAACACTGAAATT
The DNA here is from genome assembly GCF_021869965.1 of Rhincodon typus. Classification (NCBI taxonomy): domain Eukaryota; kingdom Metazoa; phylum Chordata; class Chondrichthyes; order Orectolobiformes; family Rhincodontidae; genus Rhincodon; species Rhincodon typus. The sequence continues at coordinate 10,475 of NW_025967130.1, forward strand.
GAGAAAATCTAAAGGTTGTTAAAGGTTATGGAAGGAAGGTGGGTGGATAAAGTTAAGTGTCACCTAATTGAAAGACGGAACAGGCTCACAAGGATGATACTCTCTTTCCTGATTTTGAACCTCTAGTCCAGATTGAAAATATTTGCAAGGAATGATGCCCATTTCTGACTCCACAATGTGCCTGGAAAATCCTTTAGTTTTCTTTAGCTCTCTGAAACCAGCTGGATTGAGAGTCCAAGTGAATTCTGAAATGGGAGATCACATTTTGAAGATATCTTACCCACTAGAAGGAATGCAGAATGCCACTCTAAAATAAGGACAACCATCCCCTTCCATTTGGCTGAGGGTGAGTGAGGAAGTGAGGCATTCTGAGTGCAAATATACTTTATCAGAAGTTAAACCTACCTCATAACCCATAATGTTGAACCAAGTTTATCTTTTCATATTCAACAAAGAGCAAATGCACAAATCTGCAATGTCAGTTTTCAACATTTTTTTTTGTTTAGCAAGCAAAAAGCCAAGCAACTGCAATCTATAGCTCAGCCTAATGCTCTTTGAGTTGTTGACTGAACCATTTGTATTTAACGTTGAACTGCACCGTTAGAGAAATGCAATGAGTGAAACATACTAAAAAAAAGGTTCCTGGAAAGTTGCCAATGGAAAATATGGAACCACAAGCATATGACAAGCCAAATGGTTTTTAAGAGTCTAAGAGAAAATACAAGCGAAACAGGTCAAAATATTGGAGAAGAGGACTAAGCATTGGAGAGCCTTTGAAAACCAGATGGAAAAGACCATGAATACAAAGCTCACCTGTTCTCCAGAAGGCTCATGCACACCACCTCTCTCACCCCAGGGTTATTGGCCTTTTCGATTGAGCAGTCCTGCAGATTCCAAGTGGCCAGCCTCAGGACACGCTCACCATCTCTCAGTCCGCTAAAAACCTCCACGTTTGGCCGTGTTGAGATGATCTGAGTTGGCCCACCAGGAGGAAGGTCCAGGTCCTCACTCTGCAGGCTGAGTGAAGTGGGGCTAGGCCGAGGCTTGGCTGTGAAATCGATGCCACCATTGGCCGTGTGGGTGGACGTGGGCCGTGAACACTCTGCAACAATCCGAGGCCGGACTGTATCCAGGATCGACGAGCTGACAGACGTTACTTTCAGCAGGTCATCAACAGTTTCGAACGGTCCGCACTCTTTCCGGTAACTCACAATACCTCGTGCAATTCGGTCGCTGATCCCCTGCAGGTTCATCAGCTGGGACACTGTAGCAGTGTTAACGTTGATCCTACTGGCAGAGGAAAGTGTTTCAGAGTAGGGATCCTTTCGCGTGGAGCTGGGAGAGTGCTGAGCTGAGCCAATGCTTTTACTGTTTGACACACAGATCTCCAGCTTAACCTGCTCCAACCTGGCAGCACCAATACCACTCACCAGTGCCAAATCCTCAACTTTTTTAAACCCGCCGATACACTCCCGGTACTCCACAATGTTCTGGGCCACCATCCGGTTCACCCCTGGGAGGGTCATAAGCTCCTCTTCGGTAGCTGTGTTGATGTTGAGTCGCTCCTGATTCACCAGAATATTGCTGAAGTTACATGCTGCACTGAACTTGCGATTCTGGCCTATCTCCAATGGATCTTTGGGGATTGAACGGTGGCAGCCTAGGTTCCCTCCCATTGTTAGTCAAACATGAGCACCAAAAGTCTGCAAAAACAAAAATCATTCACTCTCTCACTCTGCAATTAAGAGCTGCTCTCACACAGGGCTTTGAGACTCAGCAGTCACATTTGTCTGCGTCTACTCGTGATACTACTACAGACTGGAAAATACTTTCGTCCTGTAGTTACCCCGAGCAGAACAAATCAGCTCCCAGCTAACCACACAGTGCACACAGGTTTCCTCAAGACAGTTAATGCACTCTCTTTCAAATTCCACTTCCTCCACAGCAGCGTGTTTGTTTCTCAATAAGCTGCTTATATCCTTGTTGCGTTAGGCTGCTAAATCCAGAGATGTAAAGCAGGCACTGTGCCAGCCCTGCTGTCAAATCATTGTGCAGTATTAGCCTCGCTCATGAATGCCCATCATCTCGAGTAGGTGGAGCCCAGTGCATCTAGCTGACAAATCATAATAGCTTGAGGGCAAGTCACATGGTATCAGATCTGATGACAGAGTGCAGATTTTCACAACCAAACAATAGGAGCTTTGCAGTTAAGCGGCAGAGTTTCTGCACCTTTCCATTAATTCCTTAGCCGTTGATGTTTCTTCAATCTTCATCCAGTGAGAGACATTCAAACCATGCCTTCCTTCACTTCCCAAGATGAATTATACTTGCTGTTTTCATTCAAACTGGTAGCTGGTGTGTTTGGGGAGCTGAGCAGCTTCCTGGCCTCTGTGAAAATAATAGACAGGAGTCAGTTAATGTACTGCAGTTAGAGCATGTGCAGATTCAGACCCAATGAAACTTAATTGCAGCTAAAATGGGCCCAAGTGCATTACAGTTACCTTTATGAAAAGAATCACAGACCTGGAACAGTCTGTTTCAAATCTCACCATTCTCGTAACTATCACAATTACTTTCATTGCAATTAGTAAAAGTTTGAGTTCAGATCATTAACAATGAGTATTTTTAGTGAAATTTGCAAATACCGACCATCATCCATTAACTGGTTGGAATGATAGGTCACCAAACTTTGATAATGTTACAAGTGAAACAGCTGAAGCATCTGCTAAAATATATTCAGCAATATTAAGTTGAAAGATAAAGTACAACACTCTCAAAGTTGTGGTTGCTCAACTTTAAGTGAAATGACCTAAGCAAATCCCATTTTCGGTTTAAAACCAGTGTTAAAACTAGAGTTTGCATCTGTAGCATCTTCCTCCACAGAAAAAGAAAATTAAAACATTATACTGTGTAAGTTGAAGTACATTTACACGGTTAACTTTTAATTTGCTAAATAAAGAACATTGAAATAAAATACATTTTAAAATATACAGTAGTGAAGCTTCTTCTTGAGTACCGTGCGCAGTTCTGGTCACCCTGTTATAGGAAGGATATTATTAAACTGGAGAGGGTTCAGAAAAGAATTACCAAGATGTTGCAGGGAATGGAGGGTTTGAGTTATAACAATAGACTGGAAAGTCTGGGACTTTTTCTACTGGAGCGTAGGAGGTTGAAGGGTGACCTTATTGAGGTTTATAAAATCATGAGGGGCATGGACAAACTGAATAACAAGAGTCTTTTCCCATGGGTGAAGGAGTTCAAAACTAGGGGGCATATTTTTAAGGTGAGAGGAGAAAGATTTAAAATGGACCTGATAGGCAACTGTTTTTACAGAGTAGTTCGTGTGTGGAATGACTTGCCAGAGAAAGTGGTGGATGCAGTACAGTTACAAAGTTTAAAAGACATTTGGATAAGTGCATGAATAGGAAAGGTTTAAAGTTATATGGGCCAAATGCAGGCAGGTGTAACTAGTTTAGTTTGGGAACATGGTTGGACCAAAGGGTCTGTTTCTATGCTGTATGATTCTTTAACCCTTTGTCTCACTGACCATCCAAACCTACAGCCTCTACTGCTCCAAGTCTCACCCTCTCGTCTATCCATCTCGCCAAACCTCCCATTTCCTGACTTTGCTGCTTGCCAAGTCCCCCTCAGAACCCTCACTGTGAATGAGGCAGCAGCAACATGAGAACCTAGGGACACGAGTTCAGGGATTATTACAGCCTCAGCTCAGTCTTCTGCATGGTTTAGGCCTGTCACATCCTCAGAGCTCTGCCTTTAGATTAGACCAGACCTGACCTCTGACTTCCCATGAATGCAAATGAAGGTTCCAAAGTCGGAGCTTCAGGGCTGTGTAAGTGCAGGTCTCAAACAGTGCAGAAGCCTCGAAAGTCTCACTGCAGTCACCTCCCCAGGGTCCCAGCCCAGTCAAGAGTGGGAAGCGGTGACCAGAGTCAGAGAGCCAAAGTTTCAGTGATGGGTAAAAGAGCGAGTTTGGGAGTGGGAGAAGCTGCACGTCAGAGGGTCAATAACAAGAGGTAACACATACTGCTTCAAATAGCACTAATTGGGTCTCAGCCTGAAATCACACTGCCATCAAATGGCTCAGAACAGAATCATGCAACAGGCCTCATTAACTGAACGATAGGGAAATCAAACCACGTGAAATAGGGCAACATTAAATAATAGGAATGAATGTTGAAAAGGTACTTGGCATGCCTGTTTAACCAAATAAAACAACAAATAGGATCTTAGCTTCTCTATCGACAAACAATTCCCAAAGCTGTCACAATTCAGACAACTTTAAGATGTAACAGCACCACTTCCTTCAATGCTTTTTAAAACTATCTCAAGGGATACAGGTGCCGCTGTCACAACCAGCAATCTTTGCCAATGCTATCTTATCCTTAAGGAGGTGGTGATGATCCACTTTCTTGAACCGCTTGAGTGAATACATCTGGTGCCAATACATGCACATCACTGTTAAAGGAAGTTTCAATAGATTTGCCGACATAGTTAAGAAATGGCAACATAATTCCAAGGCATGATGGTGTACAGTTTGGAAGGGAACTTCCAAGTCATTGCGTTCCCATACATCTGCTGACCCTGTCTTTCTGAAAGGTTGAAATTGCAGGTCTGATTCTCTCTTGTCAGACATAGATACTGCCTGCTTCTTGTATGGCTTGAAAATTACTTGCCACTTATCAGTTCATGCCTGACTTTTGTCCAGATCTTCCTGCACTAATTGTTTTTGTATCAGAGAAGCCATAAATTGTACTGAACACTGGATAATAATTAGTAAACATCCTCACTGCTGAGATGTTGGGGCAAGGCAGGTTGTTGTTAAGGCAGTTGAACATGGTCAGGCCTAGACACTAACCTCAGGAACTCCCACAGCAAAGTTCTAGGAATGAAATGAGTGACCTCCACTAACCACAACCATCTTTCTTGTGCTAGCTATGACTCCAACCAATAGAGAGCTTTGAGCCCAATTCCCACTGACTTCAATTTTACCAGGGCACCTTGATACGCCACTCAAAAAATGCTGCCTTGATGTCACTTTCACCTCCCTCCAAGTTCAGTACCACATATCTGATAGTTTGCAGTATATAAGTCTGACTTATCTTACAGCAATGCAAAGATGAAACCAGTTTCTTTTTAAAAGTCTGGGGCGATTAATGTTACTCTAAAACACCTCAGAACATGTAGGATTCAGTATACAAATGGACTCGGTCAGAACCAAGGTCTTTTCTCTGGGAAGATTCTCTATCTTAATTACGTCTCCATTTCCACCCAAAAGCTTTAGTAATCCAGCACAGTTGCACTGATTAGAGAACAGACTAATAGAATCAAACACAGATGAGTCAAACCATTGAACACTACACTCAGCTCTTTTGCCTTCTTGGACCAAAGCTGCAATAAAGGTCTGGCACTGAGAGGCCCTGGAAGAATCCACATTCTGCATCAGTGGGCAGGTTATTTGACGTGTAAGCGCTGTTTGAGGGCAATGTTGACGACACCGTCCATCACATTGTTGATAATTGAGCAGGGGCTGATGGGCAATTATTTGCCAGATTGGATTTCATTGATCTTTTAAGCCAAGACATAGCTTGGCAATTTTCCATTATTTCATAAATTTTGGGTAGATGCTAACATTTTAGCTGTACAACATGGTGATTGGTACATGTAATTATGGGGCACAAGTCTTCAGCACTACCACCCAAACACTGTTAAAGCCCTTAGCCTTTGTGATATCCAGTGCCTTCAGCCATTTCATGATAGCACGTAGAATGAATTAAAATTGTCTGAAGATCGGTATCTTCCATACTGAAGACTTCAGGACCAAGGCAGAGTTGAATCAAACAGCACTTCTTGTTGAGGATGTTTGCAAATCTTTCAGCCGTGTCTTTTGGCTCCTCCATTATTAAAAAACGGACATTCGTGGAACTTCCTCCTCCTGTTAATCATTTAATTGTCCACCACCATTCAGGACTGGCAAGACTACAGGCCTCTGATCCAAACTGCTTATTTTTCCCAGATCCTGGGTGCCTACAATGGAGATATCAGAGATTCTCCAAAGTTGATGCAATGCTGTCAATTTACAACTCACTCTTACATGAACAAAAACATAAATTACTGGAAAAACCCTCAGCAGGTCTGGCAGCATAATTAACACTTTGGGTCCAGTGACTCTTCTTCAGAAGATTTTTACACAATCATGCACGAATAATAAAATTGTTGCAGAAAACAATGACTCAGCTTTCCTTGGATAACTAGGATGTTTTCAGAAAAGAAGACAGGACCCCAGGGAGTGTGCTACAGTATTAGCATGGGATTTCCCCTTATTGTAGCATTTGAAAACCACCATTTAAAATTGTAAACAACGATGGCATGCATAAGTGCAAATCTATCCACGTACACAAACATACAATGCAAGCTTTATAGAATGCTTTAAAAATAACCAAATCCGTTGCCAATTTCTATATGACAAAATAGGCAAATTGAGTCTAATTATGGCATGAAAGGTCATTTTTATCCCCGAAATGTATACTTATTCATAAAATCTGCAAATACATTATATAATGTCAAATTTGAATTGTTATGTAATGTGAAAATCACATCACTACATCTGACATTACAAGTTATGTTTACAATGCACTTAAATTTAGTGCCAACCCCAAATATTCTCCGGTGCATTAAATGGATTGTTTTACACAGCCTGCAACCCCTTTTGAGTCCTATGGCAGAAGGGGCCTTAGACAGTCACCTATTCCCCCTGAGCCTCAGCAACAGCTGCACCAAGCTGTATAGCATCACCATTATTATGGTACAAGAGATCATAACCACAACCATCCATCCAAGGAACTTCATGCATACCTCATTCCAGTATCGCACCACAACATTTACATAGCAGTCCAGCTCACATTGGTAGCTGGCTTTATGCAAATAATATGCTAGTTTATATCTATCCTTCTTGAATATAATTAACTTACTTACCTTCCATTATAATATCACTCATATTGCTTTTACACAACTCAAATGTAACCTCCTTCTTTCTTAAATTACTGAATTACTTATTCAGTTAGCCAACCAAATAACACTTATCCTCTATTAACTACAATTCTCCTCTCCCAGGATGCTCCATCTTACTTTTGACCATTTTCTTCTCATTGATACATTTGGTTCAGAACTTTCCCAATCTTTTAAAAATACTAAGATTTATCCCTCATAACCCTTTACAGCTGTTCTTATTAGGCATTGTGGCCCTTTCAAACCTCTTCTACAATTCACTGAGGTTATGGCTGATCTGTAACCTTACTCCATTTCTCCCACATGTCCACTATCCTTAATACATTCATCAGTCATAATTTGCCTATAGCCTGTATTTATCCATAGCATTTTAAAACTGAAAGTAATCTCCACACATTTAAGTAATTTTGCAATTTTTGAAAATATCCCAGTGATCTATAATCTGGGGTTTCAAGTTCTCTTTCTACCTTGTTTTCAAAGCTGAAGACAAACATTGAGGACTCATTATATTACAATGTCATATGGTGCACCTTCATTGTGACCATAAACTGTTCAATTAGCTTCTTGCGACATCCATAGGAGCATTAAAAGTCCCTGTTCTTTTATTTGTTTAATTTTTAATTGTCCCTTTCCACACTGACTGAACATGGAAAGGAAGACCTGACTGTAAATCTCTTCAGTTAAGTGTTCATGTTCTGTCAGATGATGACAGGGCAGATTAGAGTGAAGTTCTGAAGATCAAAACAAGGTCCTCCAATCTATTTCCTTTTTATTTTCAGACTCATCTTGCTGGTAAGATTATTTCCCATCTTTAAGAACGTAGTCCAACTTTTTTTTTTCCTGAATTGCTGCAGTCAATGTACTGAAGGTGTTCCATAAACCTTTTTAGGTAGTGTTTCAGGATTCTGCAATTTATATTTATATAGTGCCATTAATGTGGAAAATATTCCAAGCTGCTTCACAGAGACAATGACACCCTCCTGATATTATGTATTTCAGAGCGATAGTTGCTACTTCAACTTCTGCATTCCAGAATATAATTATGGTCATTTGTCTGCAATCAGCAACAGATGCAAAGGCAAAGAAAGGCATTGTTTTCCAATTACTTCCCTATTTTCAAAGAGGAAAGAGAAAAAGGAACATAGCAGTTTTTACACTTTTTGCTTCAACCTCACTTATTAACATACAGACACATTCTAGTTGAAGCCACTGGTGAGGACTAGTGGGGTAACATTCCCACGCTTGCTGAAGCAGCTCCATTGGTTTAAAAGGAAGCCCACAGACTTGCAGAGGAGCCTGTTGAGGAGTCACAGGATTCATAGAATCCCTACAATGCAGATAGAGGGAGTCCGACCCATCAAGTCTGCACTGCCCCTCTGAAAAGCATCCCACCGTGACCCACACTCCCATATGCTATTCCCATAACACTGCATTTATCATGGCCAATCCAGCTAGCCTGCACATCCCTGGACGTTATGGAACAATTTAGCATCAATCCACCTAACCTGTGTATCATTAGACTGCGGGAGGAAACCGGAGCACCCGGTGGAAACCCATGCAGACAGTCACCCAACTGCTGTGAGGCAGCAGTGCTCGCCACCGAGCCCACAGTGCCACCAACAGCTTATCAAATCTGGCAGCATCTATGGAGAGTTAACATTTCTGGTCTGCGACCTTTCTTTAGAACAGAGGTTACAGACCTGAAACATTAACAATGTTTTTCTCTCCACACATGCTGCCAGGGACAGCATTTCTTGTTTTTAATTTCAGACTTTCAGCATCTGCAGTACTTTTGCTTTGAAGTCCCAAGTATTTATGCTAGCTATTGTGCCTAGCTGATAATGAAAGTGATCATTCTTGTTGGCATGTAGGTTATAAAAAATTGTATGCATTCCAGCTAAGTCCAATGCTTGACAATGAACTATTAGCTAACAAGTCAGGTGCCTTCAAAAGACTGCGTGGAAACGTGGCTTTCAATTTTTATTTATACACTGCAGTAAGTATAAGCATTCAGAGGTAATAGTGACAATCCAACGTTATTGATTCCGTAACATTAGTTGCTACCTCAATTTCCACTTTCTAGAATAAAAATCATGGTTAGTTTGCCACAAAGAGTATCACTGTTCAATAAGGGATATTCCTTGATCAATAAACAAAACATCTTGTCAACAATAATAAGCCACCCAGAAGGCTATGTTTCGTTTAAGCTTCACAAAGCATTGCTTCAATTCCTACAGAGGTGCTTTTCAATCACAGGACAAAAACCTTACTTAGAACACCAATTGTATACTTTCCTTCTGAAAGACATGGAGAACTGCTTCAACAACTCGATCTCATCTCCACTAATCTAACTATCATAGATACACTTACCAATGAAAGCACTGGTGAAAGTAACCACTAGACAGTTCTTGTGTAGACTAAGTCCTGTCTTCACATTGAGAATAACCTTACACATGTTGCTTGGCACTACCACTGCGGTGAAAGGGATAGGTTGCAAGCAGAATGAAGAACTCAGGACTGAACACTTAAGAGGCAATGTGGGCCATCAGCAGCAGCAGAATTGCATTCAACTGGAATCGGTAACCTCATGGCTAAACACATCATCCACTCTACCAGTATCAAGCAAGGAGATCAATGCTGGTTCAATGAAACATGCAGGTGGTCATAACAGGAACAGCACTAGGCATACACAAAAATGAAATTTCAACCTGGTGAAGGTTCAACAGAAGACTACTTGCATGCAAACTGCAAAAGCTAACCTTACATCCAGCAGATCAAGTCTACACACTGCAGTCTTGCCACATCCGGTTGTGAATGAGGATGGACAATTAAACAACAAACGGGAAGAGCAGGCTTCATTAAATTTCTCATCCTCAATGTGGGAATGGTAGCATATCAGCACAATAGGCAAGGATGAAATATTTGCAACAAGGCAGAAGTTCTAGGTGGATGATCCATCATGTACTCCTCCTGAGATCCTCAGCATCACAGATACCAGTCTCCAGCCAATTCAATTTACTCCACATGACATCAAGAAAGGACTGAAGGTGTTGTACACTTCAAAGGCTATGGGCCTCGACAAGATTCAGCAATAACACCAAGACTCGTATTCCAGAATTAGCCATGCGTGCTAATCAGGCTATTTCAATACCCCTGCAACACTAGCATCTACCTGGCAATGCGGAAACTTACCCAGATTTGTCTTTTCCATTAAAAAAAAGTAAGACAAATCCAAACCGTCCAGTTACTGCCCTATTAGTCAATTCTTATTTACTGGCTAAGTAAGGTGGTTGACAGTGCCTTGAAGTGACGCTTACACATCAATAACCTGCTTACTGTTCTTCAATTTAGATCCCACCAGACCCACTTAATGCCTGACCTCATTAGAGCCCAGGTCAATCATGGAAACAAGAACTGAATTCCAGAAGTCAATTGGGAGCCTGACATCAAGAGAGAACTTCATTGATCAGGAATCAAAAAGGGAAAAATAAAACATCCACTGGTTGAAGTCGTACCTAGCACAAAAGGAAATTGTCTGTGATTGTTGGAGATTAATCATCTGTGTCTCAGGTCACCTTTGCAGGAATCATTGGCCCAACTAATAAGGTTGCCACTAGTGGCAAAATCTTGAAGTGCGGACACAGTTACAGAATAAAAGGGCACTCATTTAAAACTGAAATGTAACGAAATTTCTTCACCTACAGCATAGTGAATGTCTAGAATTCTCAATCCTAGAGAGTTGTGAAGGCTAGATCAGTGAAAGCATTTATAGAGGAGGTAGATAGATTTTTAAACATCAGGAATTTGAGGGGTAGGATATACTGGCACAAAACAGGTCTTAAGGTCTGCTGCAGATCAGCCGTTTTTTGTTCTTTATTCATTCACAGGATGAGGATGTTGCTGGCTGGGCAGCATTCATTGCCCATCCCTAATTGCTCAGAGGGCAGTTAAGAGTCAACACATTGCTGTGGGTCTGGAGCCACATGTAGGCCAGACCAGGTAAGGATGGGCAGTTTGCCTCCCTAAAGGTCATTAGTAAACCAGATGGGCTTTTCCTGACAATCAACAATGGATTCACGATCATTGTTAGATTCTTAATTCCAGGTATTTGTTGAATTCAAATTCCACCATGTGCCATGGCGGGATTTGACCCGGGTTCCGAGAACATTATCTGGGTCTCTGGATTAACAGTCCAGCGATAATGCCACTAGGCCGTCGCCTTCATCATTCTATTCAGTAGTGGAACAGGCTTGAGGGACTGAATGGCCTACTCCCACTTCTATGTCTTATGTTCAAACATTTTCAGAGGCTTCATCAATGATCATTCCCCCGATCAAAAACACTGAACTGTGGATTTTTGCTGATGATTGCACCATGTTCAGCACCATTCTTGTCTCCTCAGATGCTGAAGTAGGTCATGCCCATATGCTGGATAATACTAGCTTGGATTGATCAGTTGCAAGTGACACAAAGTGCCATACCATGACCATCTCCAACAAAAGAGAATCAAGCTTTCTTCCCTTGATATCAACAACATTGCAATCTTTGTAAAAGCTTCTATAGGTCTTTAAAAAGGAAAAGATTCATAAAAGACAAATGTGGATATAGTTTGAGGATGTAACTAGCACAATAGATCAGTGGGAACCAGTGGATGTGGTCTATCTAGATTTTCAGATGGCTTTCAACAGGATCCCACACTGGAGGTTAATAAGCAAAGTTTGAGGATATATGATTGGGAGTGATATACTGGTACAGTTTGAGAACTGGCTGACAGAAAAGAGTAGGAATAAATGGGTCATTCAGCGAATGGCAGACTGTGCCTCATGGGGTACTGTAAGGATCAATGCTTGGGCCATTGCTATTCACAATTTGAATAAATGATTTGCATATGGGGCCTAAATATAATAGCTCCAAGTTAGCTAATGATATAAAACAAGAGAGTAATGAGAGTTGCAAGAAGTATTCAAAGAAGCTTCAAGGAGATTTAGACAGGTGAAGTATGTAGGTAAGAACATGTCGGATGCAGTATGATGCTGAAAAATGTGAACTTTTCCATTTTGGAAGTGTTTCATAAATGGTAAGAGTTTGAGAAGGGTTACCATCAAAAGGGATCTAGGTATCCATGTTCAGAAGTCACTGAAAGCTAATATGTAAGTGCAGCAAGCAATGTGGAAAGTGAATGGTTTGTTGGCCTTTGTTACAAGAATATCCGAGTACAGGAGAAAAGAAGGCTTGATGTAATTGTAGAGAGCCTTGGTGCGACTGCACATGGAGAATTGTGTACAGTTTTGGTCTCCTTACATAATGAAGGACATACTTGTCACTGCAAGGGTGTAATGAAGATTCACCAGACTAAGTCCTATGAGGTGAAATCAAGGTGGCTGGGTATATATTCTGAAGAATTTAGAAGGATTTTCTGCAGTCATCTTATTGAAGAATACAAACTGTTACAGGCTTGACAGGATAGATGCAGGAAGGAGAAGGTTTTAGAACTAGGGATTCTGAATACCAAGGAGGTCATTTACAATGAGATTGGGGGGAGGGGTGGGTGGGGAGTTTATTTTCCCACTCACAGCATGCGTAAATCTTTATAATTCCCAACCCCAGAGGGCTGTTGAGGCTAGTCATCAAGTATGCTCAAGAAAGATATTTGCTAGATATTACAGGAACTAAATCATATGGAGAGAGATCAGCAGTGATCTAATGGAACAACAGGGCAGGTTTGAGGGGCCAAATGGCCTATCCCTGCTATGAATCCCCCAACAGCAACAGCCTGAGGGCTACCAGAAACATTACTAAATAGAAGAGCCTTTTAAACGCTGTAGATACAAGAGCAGATATTAGGCTGGGAATGTGGTGACAAGTCATTCCCAAATCCTGTCCCACTATCTAAAAGACAAGGGTCAGGAGAATGATGGAGTGTCTTGATGCTTGGAATTCTAGCAGCACTCAGGAAGCTCAACAGCATCCAAGACAACAAAGCTCACTTGCTTAGTACTCCTTTTACCAGTCTTGTCATTTTATCGCTCCTCTACTGAAGCACAGTGGCACCAGTACGTATTGTCTAGAAAATACAGTGCAGCAACTCACCAAGACTCCTTTGACAACAGCTACCAAAGCCACACAATCTCTACCACATACAAGGGCCAGTGCAGAAGATGCATGGCAATACCAGAACATGCAAGCTCCCTCCAAGCCACTCCCTGTCCTGACTCAGTTATATCATCATTCCCTCAGTGTCTCTGAGTCAACATTCTGGAACTCCCATCCAAATATCTCTGTGTGTCTACCTACACCTCAAGGACTGCAGTGGTTTGAGAAGGCAGCTCATCATCACCTTCTCAAAAGGTAATTAGGATGGACAACAAATGCTAGCAATACACATATCCCATGGAAGAATAAAAGTTAATAAGGCAGTGAAAGCAACAAGCCTTGCCTAACTGCAGACTGGTGATGAACTTACAGAGATTAAAAGAAAAGAAAGAAAATTTAAGGAGGAGGTTTGAAGGTAGGGCAACTGCAATGAGGTTATGAGGAATATAAATGCTGACAAACCAACAGACACTGCAGCAGAGAGTGGAGGGTGAGAGTTTATATCCTGTTCTTTCATGTTGCCAAGTTTAAAATAGTAACTGCATTGCTGTAGCAATGTCCATCACAGAAAATATCACTCTAGGCAGTGGTGTACCTTTCTCCTTCAATCTATGACTCCCCCTACTGGAACATATACATAATTTAGAAAAAGCCAAAATCTCCAGCATCTGCAGTTCCTACTATCTCTGAAACGATTTCTACCTATCCTGATGCCCGACTCTACCTCCATTTATCATCTAGGTTCACATTTGTAGATTGATCGCCACCTTCAGATAATGGTGGGAGCGTATGCTTTGAAGAAACTTTAGACTATAGCATGAATCATCACACATCCTTTCATCTGTCCTGGCTAATCACAAGCAACTCTGTAACAATAATTCAAACAGAAGGACAGGGAACTGTAGAAACAATCACAAGAGTTCACTTAAACTGGCCAATACTTAATTTTGTACAAAACACTGATGGTCATGCTAAACCTCCCTGTTGGAACTGCAATGCACATTCAGCAAATGAGAATGGATGCACACTATGGAATAATTTGCAGTTCCTTCATGTTTGTGAATACAATTAATTCTAGTGTGCATAAACAAAAGATGAGGGGCAGCGTGGTATTGTGGTAAAGTCACTGTTTAGTAATTCAGAGGCTATTATTCTCTACACATGGGTTCAAATTTAAAATTCAATAACAAAAATCTGCAATGTAAAGCTAGTCTTAGAAATGATGACCGTGAAATTCTCATCTATTGTTGTAAAAACCCACTAATGCCCTTTAAGGTTTAAAGAAAATCTGCCATTCTTCCCATGTCTGGCCGATTTGTGACTCCAAGCCCACAGCAGTGTTGATGACTCTTAACTGCTCTTTGGAATGGCCTAGAAAGCCATTCAGTTCAGGCAATGTTAATAAAC
>NW_025967131.1:0-25000 GCF_021869965.1 Rhincodon typus
AAAAGACAATGTTGTTGAGGAGAATACTGAGATACAGGCTATTAGACTAGACGGGATTGAGGTTCATAAGGAGGAGGTGTTAGCAATTCTGGAAGATGCGAAAATAGATAAGTCCCCTGGGCCGGATGGGATTTATCCTAGGATTCTCTGGGAAGCTAGAGAGGAGATTGCAGAGCCTTTGGCTTTGATCTTTATGTCGTCATTGTCTTCAGGAATAGTGCCAGAAGACTGGAGACTAGCAAATGTTGTCCCCTTGTTCAAGAAGGGGAGTAGAGACAACCTTGGTAATTATAGACCAGTGAGCCTTACTTCGGTTGTGGGTAAAGTTTTGGAAAGGATTATAAGAGATAGGATTTATAATCATCTGGAAAGGAATAACTTGATTAGGGATAGTCAACACGGTTTTGTGAAGGGTAGGTCATGCCTCACAAACCTTATTGAGTTCTTTGAGAAGGTGACCAAACAGGTGGATGAGGGTAAAGTGGTTGATGTGGTGTATATGGATTTCAGTAAAGCGTTTGATAAGGTTCCCCATGGTAGACTATTGCAGAAAATACAGAGGCATGGGATTGAGGGTGATTTAGCGGTTTGGATCAGAAATTGGCTAGCTGTAAGAAGACAGAGGGTGGTGGTTGATGGGAAATGTTCATCCTGGAGTTCAGTTACTAGTGGTGTACCTCAAGGATCTGTTTTGGGGCCACTGCTGTTTGTCATTTTTATAAATGACCTGGATGAGGGCGTAGAAGGATGGGTTAGTAAATTTGCGGATGACACCAAAGTCGGTGGAGTTGTGGATAGTGCAGAAGGATGTTGCAGGTTACAGAGGGACATAGATAAGCTGCAGAGCTGGGCTGAGAGGTGGCAAATGGAGTTTAATGCGGAAAAGTGTGAGGTGATTCACTTTGGAAGGAGTAACAGGAATACAGAGTACTGGGCTAATGGTAAGATTCTTGGTAGTGTGGATGAGCAGAGAGATCTCGGTGTCCATGTGCATAGATCACTGAAAGTTGCCACCCAGGTTGATAGCGTTGTTAAGAAGGCGTACGGTGTGTTAGGTTTGGTAGAGGGATTGAGTTTCGGAGCCATGAGGTCATGTTGCAGCTGTACAAAACTCTGGTGCGGCCGCACTTGGAGTATTGCATACAGTTCTGGTCACCGCATTATAGGAAGGATGTGGAAGCATTGGAAAGGGTGCAGAGGAGATTTACCAGGATGTTGCCTGGTATGGAGGGAAGGTCTTATGAGGAAAGGCTGAGGGACTTGAGGCTGTTTTCGTTAGAGAGAAGAAGGTTAAGAGGTGACTTAATAGAGACATTCAAGATGATCAGAGGATTAGATAGGGTGGACAGTGGGAGCCTTTTTCCTCGGATGGTGATGACTAGCATGAGGGGACATAGCTTTAAATTGAGGGTTGATAGATATAGGACAGATGTCAGAGGTAGGTTCTTTACTCAGAGAGTAGTAAGGGCGTGGAATGCCCTGCCTGCAAACGTAGTAGACTCGCCAACTTTAAGGGCATTTAAATGGTCATTGGATAAACATATGGATGATAATGGAATAGTTTAGGTTAGATGGGCTTCAGATTAGTTTCACAGGTCGGCGCAACATCGAGGTCCGAAGGGCCTGCACTGCGCTGTAATGTTCTATGTTCTATGTTCTATGTTCTAGATGGTGTGCTTCATAATGCTCTTGTTGCAACATCGTTCTCATTGTAGACCTGCTCTGCAACTATGCAAGAACCATAAATCTGTCTAAATGTGGATACTGTCAGTGGCCACTATGAGCACACATGTTAACCCCTTTACCAGCATTATTTTATGGCTTATCTCCAGTCAGAATTGAGGCCACCTGAATCTGATCCTATTTTCCACAGATAGAAGGCCTGCATGGTATCAAACAGCACAGGCACTAAAGAACCTAACTTTGGTCTGAATTGTTTTGTTCCTTGTCCAAATTGTCCTCCTGCTGGGTCCTAAAATGGCTTATTTGTGGTATAGATAAATTTTTTAGCCCTGAACGTAGGAGGGTTGATTAGTAAGTTCACGGATCATACAAAAATTGGTGGGGTGATAAATGGTGATCAAGATAGCCTTAGGTGCAGGATGATATGTCGGTGAACTGATCAGTGGCAAATGGAATTCAATCCAGATAAACGTAAAAGGTGAAGGAAAAAAGATAAGGGAATACACGATGAACGAAGACCCTGGGATGCACAAGGATCAGAGAGACATTAGTGTACATGCCCACTGGTCCCTTAAAGGTAGCAGGACAGTAGGTAAAGTGGTTAAGACAACATATGGAATACGTGCCTTCATTAGCTGAGTCATAAAATGTGTGTGTGGGAGGTTGGTGTGGAGGTTACACTGGATCTGTATAAAATTGAATAGAATATCCTTCATTCATATACTTCAGAAGTACTCCATTGTAAAAGCTTTTCACTGAACTTCTACAATGTGTGCCTGTTATGGCACCACCTTAAATGCAAGTACCTAGGTACAAATCCTGGATACAAAAGAGCAATAAAAAGTTGTTGCATTACTTTGCAGAGTTTAAAAAATAAGTTAGAAATAAGACATTGTTAAAGAATTGACTTTACAGCCAGGTAAATAGTTTCAAATAAATATTACACTGTAGCAGCTCAGTGCAGGACCTCTGCATGTGTTCTGACTGCCCACGCCATGTTGGTTAGTCCACAGCTAGAGTATTGTGTGCAGTTCTAGAATTAATTGTACTGGAGAGGATACAGAGGAGACTTACCAGGATGTTGTCTGGGCTGAAAGGTTTCAGTTATGTTGAGAGATTGGACAGACCAGGGTCATTTTCTTTGGAGCAGAGGAGATTGAAGGGGGTCACAATTAACATGTACAAAATTAAAAGGGCATAGATAGAGTAGACAGGGAGGAAATTTCCTCCCTGGGGGGAAGAATCAGTGACTAGGGGGCAGACAATTAAGATAAGGGCAAGCGGTTTAGTGGGGATTTGAGGAAAATGTTTCTCACCCAGACGGTGGTGGGAATCTGGAACTCAGGAACTCACTGCCTGTAAGGATCGTAGAGGCAGAAACCCTCATAACATTTAAGAGACATTTTGATGTGCATTTTCAGTGCCAAGGCATACAAGGTTATAGGCCAGTGAAAAATAGGATTAAAATAGTTAGGTGCTTGTTTTAGATCAGTGCAGATTCAATGGGCTGAAGGATGGTTGTTCTGTGCAGTAGATCTCTGATTCTGTAACTCCAAGATTCAAAACCCACCCTGCGCCACCAGCTGTGAAGAATGGACAATTTTGATATGATAAAGGATTATTGTAGTTCTGTAACAACAGCCTGACCTGTGTAAATGCAAGTTGTAACCAGCATTAATTTCAATTTATATGACAAGAAAATCATTGACATATTGTGTTCAGTCCATAGAACAACAGCACTATAATCATCAAGACAGGATTACATTTTTATTATCAAGCCTACTAAACTGTGTGTTTAAAACCAAACCATAAATATTATGTGAATTTTTAAAAATATCTTTACAGAGCTGAAAGAAGGTGTCTTGGGAACATAAAACATCAAATAATACATGTAAAATAACAGAACAAAGTGCCACACTTTTGAAGGAATTAATGTAAACCACTTTGGTACAAGGGGTACAAGATGGCAAGGAAAATTCCACTGGTGCAAACAGTCCAAACCTATTAAAGTTTTGTGAGGGTGAAGGCAAAGGCTGAGGTGCAGCGAGGTTTTGAAAAGTCTCAGAACATAAGAGGCATCAAGCTCATAATCTATTTCGTTATATAGAGAGATGACAGAATCTAGGATTCTGCTCTTTAAAAAAATTAAGGAGAGCATTAATAGTAGTGTTTGAAATGATAAATGGGTGTTGATGGAATAATTAGCAAAAAAAAAACTATTTTCGCTGTCCAGGAGTGTGGTTAAGCAGAGGACACAAATTTAAAATAACTGACAAAAGCAGCATAACCGATAAGATTGGCAGTGCATTCCAGATTTTTAAAAAAAGAAACAAAAAAAGAGTACTGGAATTGGATTTATTCATCAAAGAGGAGAATTTGGATGGTCTATGGGAATAGGAGTGAGGTTGGATGGTTCTTAAAAAGAGCTGACACAGACAAAGTGTATTGCATGGCCTCTTTTGTGCTATATGATTCAATGGATGGGAAATTTTCTCCACTGAGGGTGGTAGGAAAATGGAAGCAATTGAACAAGTTAGCCCTGGCAAGATATTCACCCTCTACTTACCACAATCAATTACTTCTGGGCAATTGGGTGATCAACTAAAAAGACCATTATGTAGTGAATTAATGGCCACTTGAACACCTCAACTTGCCACCAACACAATCACCTGCCTTCCCATTGGTGGCTAGTTTCTCAATTGGGAAACTAGACCAAACTCTGCTGGGTTGGGAGGTGGCTCCCATTGCCCCGGTTTGGGGGAAAATCAGAAACACAAATGAGGGGCAAAAGATGGCCTCTGAAAGCTATAGCCCTGCCCTTGCCTTTGACCCCCAACTTCCCTGGATCCCTAACCTGCAAGAAGTGGTCGCAAAACAATTCTCTTTCTTGACACTGAATCTCTCAAGCAATAGGCCTCAGCTTTATAACTCAGAAGGTGCCACCCTCTAATTGCAAGGCAACTTTAACAATCCAGAAATGCCAGTCTGGAGGCCTGTGAAAGGGCTGCTTAACAAACTGATTTGCACATAATCAGGCAAATTATCACAGCAATAACAGGGGCATGTTAGTCACCAAACATAATTGCCCTACATTGTATATAAAATCATTCCCTGTGATTCTCACCTGGAGTTTCCAACTCAGTTATATGTATTCTGAGTGAGTTCATTGCATACTGTCCCAGCTCACAGCCGCATCATTGTACTGATGTCACTTGTTTACCCAACACCTTCCCCATGGTGCATTACCTCATGAACCAATTGGACAAAGCTCTTGATGACTCAATAGGATGCTTCTTCACTGCTAAATAGTACTGTTCCCTCAATTCCAGTGTTTTGATCTTCATAAAACAAGGTTTCAAAAAAAAAATTGACAAGATATAAGCTTTTAAAAGCTCTCCTACAATCGGTCCTATTTGCAGTAGTCTACTGGTAGTTATTGTTCAATTATGGAATTGCAGAATAACAACTTTTACAGTGCAGGAGGCCATTCGGCCCATCATGTTAGCACTCACTCTGAATGAGCAGTATGACTTAGCACCATTCTCCTGTCTTTCCTCCATGATCCAGAATATTGTTTCTATTTAAATAATCATCTAATTCTGTTTTGAATACCTCAATTGAACCTGCCTCCAACACACTTTCAAGCAATGCATTCCAATTCTTGAATGCTGACTACTTGAAAAAGTTTATTCTCGCATCACATTTGCTTTGTGTTTGCAAATTATCTTACATCTGTATTCTCTCATTCTTGATCTTTTTATGAGTGGGAGTAGTTTCTCCCTATCTGCTCAGTCCAGCTGTGTCATGATTTTGGACATTTCTATTAAATCACTTCTTAGCTTTCTCCTCTCCAGGAGGAGCATTCCAACTTCTCCAATCCATCTTCATAATTAAAGTTTCTCATCCCTGAAACCATTTTCATAAACCCTTCTGCACTGTCTCCAGATGCATTCACATCCTTCCGAAAATGAAATGCCCAGAAATGTACTCAATACTCCACTTCAAGATCATAACAGGAATAGACAGACTAGATACCGGTTGGGGATTTTAGCACTAGGGTCATGATCTGAGAATTAGGGCCAGACCGGTCAGGAGAAATGTTTGGAAGCACTTCCACACACAAAGAGTATTGGATGTTTGGAACACTCTTCCACAAATGGCAACGGATGCTGGATCAGTTGTTGTTAATTTTAAATCTGAGATAGATACAGTTTTGTTAAGCAAGAGATATTCAGAGATTATAGGGCAAAGGCAGGTAGGTATATGGAGTTAGGCCATAGATCAACCATGATCTCATACAGTGAAGGAACAGACTGGAGGGCTGAATGGCCTACTACTGTTCCTATATTATTGATGCCTGGTGTCTTAAAAGTTCAACATAACCACCTTGCTTCTGTATTTGTTGTCCCTATTAAAAAGGGATCATATGCTTTATTAACTGCATGCTATATCTGTCCTGCCACCCTCACGGACTTATGCATACACATACCCACATCTCTCTGCTCCTGCATACTTTTACAGTAGTACACTTTATTTTTATACTGCATTACCATGTTCTTTACTAAAAGATATTACCTCACACTTTTGAAAGTTTCATCTGCCACCCATCCACCCACTCCACCAACTTGTCATATCCTTTTCTAGTTCTATACTGTCCTCCCAGTTTACAATGTTTCCAAGATTGTGCCACAGAGCCAGTGGTAGTGTCCTTACCTCTGTGCCAGATTCAGGTCCTATCTGTTCCATAGGTGTGTAATTGCAAAAACTGAAAGAACTGCTGATGCTGTAAATCAGAAACAAAAACCAGAAGTTGGTAGAAAAACTCAGCAGGTCTGGCAACACCGGTGAAGAGAAATCAGAATTAACGTGTCAGGTCCGGTGACCTTCCTCAGAACTGATGTGGCTTGGAAAATGTTGATTTATATGAAAAGATAGGGTGGGGGAAGAGGGCAAGGAATAAGTGATAGCTGGGGATAGAGCCCAAAGAGAGAGAAGAACAGTTGGGCTGACAAAGGAGTGGATAACAATGTGGCTGGGAGGGTAAATTGCTATTAATGGACACTATTAGTGACTAACAATAGGTAGTGTGTAATGGCAGGCCATGTGATAACAAGGCCTGGTGCGTGGGGTGGGGGTGATAGTACATGGGAGAGTCGAGGCCCTAAAATTATTGAACTCGATATTCAGTCCAGAGGACTGCAGGGTCCCCAAGCAGAAAATGAAGTGTTGTTTTCCAGCTTGTGCTGAGCTTCACTGGAACACTGCAGCAAGCCTGAGACAGAGATATTGACCAGGGAGCAGAATGGTGTGTTAAAGCGGCAGGAAACTGGAAGTTCACGGTTTTTTTTTGAGGGCAGAATGTAAGCATTCTGCGAAGTGGTCACCCTGTTTATGATTCATTTCCCCAATGTAGAGGAGACCACATTGTGAGCAGCAAATGCAGTAGACTGGATTATGGAAAGTGCAGGTAAAGTGCTGCTTCACGTGGAAGATATGTTTTGGCACTCGGTTACTGAGGGGGGAGGAAGTAAAAGGGCCTGTGTTACACCTTCGCCAGTTATAGAGGAAGATTTTCCTAGATACCATCAGTTCTGAGCAAGGGTCACCAGACCCAAAAACCTAACTCTGATTTCTCTTCACAGATGCAGCCAGACCTGCTGAGCTTTTCCAGGAATTTCTGTTTGTATGTAGTAACATCCCTGAATAAGATATTATACGGTATTTACAATGCTTCCAAGTTCTGTATCATCTGTAAATTTGAAAATTGTCCTCTGCGCATTGAGATCTAGATCTTATCAGGAAGAGAAAGGGGTCCCAAAAATCAACCCCTGGTAAACTCCACTACAAACCTTCTTCCAGCCAAAAAAAAAACCATTAACAATTACTCTTATCTCCTTAGCTTCAGCCAATTTTGTGTCCATGTTGCTACCATGATTTTTATTCAATGAGCCATAACTTTTCTTACAAGTGGCTGTAGTTTGGCACTGTATCAAGTACGCAGGAAGTCTATGTACCCAACAACACATTACTTTTGTGAACCGTCTCTTCAAAAAAGTCCTGTAAGTTAGTTAAACATGATTTTCCGCTGAAGAAATCCTTGCTGGCTCTTCTCACATTTCAAGGTCAATTCCTATTCATGGCACTAAATTTAGCTGATGTTATTTAGCTGATTAACCTGATCAACATAATTAGCCATCATTTTTCCATATGACTATTAATTCCATCCTGATCGTTTGTTTCAAAACATATCCCAACCACTGAAGTGAAACTGGCTGACTTGTAATTGCTCGTCTTATCCTCACAACTTGTTTTAAACTAGGGCATTATATTGGCATTTCTGTAGTCCTTTGGCACTGTCCCCAAGTCTAGGGCAAACTGAAAGATTGCGGTCAGTGCCTTTGCAATTTCCACTTTCACTTCCTACAATATTTATGGATGCACCTCACCTGGTCCCAGTGCCTCATCAACTTTTATGTACAGATAGCTTAATCAATACCACCTCCTTTTCAATATTAACCTTTCTAGTCACTGAGTTTCCTCTTCTATAACCATGGGTTAGGCAGCCTCTCCTTCCTTTGTAAAGGCAGATGCCAAGTACTCAGCCATGTTCCCCGCTCCTGTGTAAGTTCCCTTTTGGGCCCCTTATTGGTCGTATTCACTTTTTACTGTTTATGTACCAATAGACTTTAGGATTTCCCCCTCGTTAGTTGCTAGCCTTTCCTCAGCTTCTTTTTGCTACTTTTCACCTCCAGAGCAATCCGAAAGGGTTGGTAATCCTATACCCTAACTATTGGAGATAACTTAGTATATTTTTAAAAAATTCTTCAGACATGAGGATGAATTGGAAAAATAGTAGTGACAATGCCAGAGTATGCTGAAACAACAGGACAAACAAAGTCTCAACATAAAGTTATATATCTAACTTCTTTTAAAAAATGCCAATGTGACAGCAAATATTTTGGGCATAATAAATATTCCTTCAAGGCAAGTGAACTGACCAGCTTGGGTATATTTTGATGAGAGCTGAGAGTCAAGGAAACCATTGACCAAATGTGAAGTGCACTGGAAAATAATTAACGTGCACACAAGCCAATAACCATTTATATACAAAATCAGCAGAGTTGTTTAAATGTTTTTGTTTACGCTGTATCTGCATTTTGAACTTCAGGGGACTTGTATAACAATGCAAAGTATAAAAATATTTTCCCACAGAATTATTTCTGCATCATCTTCACTGTAGCCCAATGTCCAAAAACAAGCCATTATCTTTCTGAGTAAGGGTCCAGACCCGAAACGTCAGCTTTCCTGCTCCTCTGATGCTGCTTGGCCTGCTGTGTTCATCGAGCTCTACACATTGTTATCCCCTTTATCTTACTGACTTTAATTGTTATGTCTACTCATGCACGAGGAAAAGCATTGATGATGGGACTCAAAAGGAACAGCCAGTTCTGGCTGGCTGTTTCCTTTTGACTGGACAAAGATGAAGGGCTAAGGAGAGAAATCTTAAAGAAAACATTGCAAGAGTTGAATAACTAAATTACATCACAGCAACATTTGGTTCAACAGGTCTATCCTGCATATAGCCTCCTTCTGCAAAAATTGACTGATCCATGCCAACATTCCATGTGTTTAAGTAGCTTTCCATAAATTCATTTAAGCTCCACGTTGTAACTACAATATAGGTTAAAAAAAAGTTTCTCCTGAGTTTCTTGTTGAATTTACCCATGCCTGTTATATTTATGGCTCCTGGGTCTGGTCTCACACCAATGGAAACAAATTCTGTATGTCAATCTCATCAAATCCTTACGAAAGGCCTCTATCAGCTCACACCTCTGCTTTCTCTGGAACAAAGACCCCCAATCTGTTCAGTCTTTGATTGTTATAACCTCACTGTTCTGGCTATCATCCCTGCAAATCTTTTGTGCATCTTCTCTTCTGATTCTATATCATTTTTCTAACATGCATATCAGAATTGGGAAGATAGTGGCTTCAGTAAGTGGAAATAATTCAACATTTTAATGTTTGTTCAGCAGCAGTCAAAACCAGAGTTCCATGTGTAAGGTTCTTGCATATAATTCTTGGCAAAGTCTATGTAAATGTTACTTGGGTGAAGGTAACAGATCAAATAGATTGAAGTGTTTCATCCACTCTGCAGGAGGAAGGGAGATGTAAGAAACTGAAGCAGTTTTCACATTTGCGGAATATTTTAGGACCTTGAACCATACAAATTTAGAACATAGAGAAAGGCCATTCTGTCTGTCACTAGCTATCACTGCCCCTCTCTTAACAAAACTGACTTAGCCAAAGAAAGATTCAGCTGACAGTTGTATAGCACAGAAAGACACTCTTCATTCCATCATGTCTGTGTTAGTCATTTAAGCACCTATCTACTCTAATCTCTTTTTCCATCACTGGCCAATGCCCTTGTTTGCTTTGGCCCTTCAAGAATTCTTCTAAATATTTAAATGTTATCATGTTTATGGAAAAGAGTTCCAAACTTCTGTAACTCTTTCCAAGTAGGAATGTTTACTAATTTAACTACTGAATTAACTAGCTCTAATTTTTCAACGATGCCCCTAAATTCAAGACTCCCCAACCAGTAGAAATCCCCAAATCATTTGTCTCTACCTCCCATATATGTTCTCCATTAGTTATTGAAAACTTTGATCACATTACCCTTGAAACTTCTAAACTTCAAGAAATAGATCCTAATTTATGTAATTTCCCCTCAAACTTTAGACTACAAGTATTATTCTGCACACCCCCTGCGTTACATTGTTCATTCTGCTCCCAATGCAGCAACTATAGGCTCGCCAGAGCTTTGAGTTGCCAAAATAGGACATATACCCATTAATATTCTCATCTACTAGATATAAATGTCAGTATTCCATGACTGTTTGGTTTGCTGTACCTCTCCAAGGCATTTTGGCTATCTCTATCACCAATGTCACCATTTAGAATGTGTCATATTCTATTCTTTTTCATTTCCAAATGGATGCCTTCTTATTTGCCATGTAAGAAAGATATCAACATTACTTAGTTATTTTTAAGCTTATAGTGACATCTATCCTGTCAGCAGTAGATTCAGATATAGCACATCAGGAATATTTATGGCCCCTTTCTGGAGACAGCTAGTCACATTGTACTGAAGAAGTACTCTAATTGGTAAAGTCTCCAGCTGCTCAGCCAATTTCCTAACAGGTCAATCATTTGATTTCAGTTCTACGAGCTTTAATTTTCACAAACAATCTTTTGAGGGATTTGAGCATATACACCTTTCGCTCATACTTTAGTCACCTCTTGAAAAATTCAACCAGGTTTAGAAGGCAAGACCAACTCTTTACAAATCCATATTGGTTCTCGCTGGTCAGCTGAATAAATTAAGATATCCAGTCATCTTATCAATAACCATAAATCGTGTGAATTCCCAACAGCAGATGTTAGACTAACCAGTCTGTAATTCCCTGGTTTTCCTCCCTCACCTACTTAAATAATGGGCATCACTTGGCTGTGAATTTGGCACCAGTATTTGTATTGTTTTATGGTTTTAGGAACCACAATATGTATTAATGGTGATAAGTGTCTCTTTATACGAGCACCTGGGAAACAGAAGCAAAATACTGCTGACTCTAAAATTAATCCACAGGCCCAGCAGTGTCTGTGGAGAGAGAGATAGAGTAAATATTTAAGTTTTCATGATCTTTCAGCATAACTGGAAGAGCTCAAGATTTAAAATCTTCTAAGCAAGGACTCGATGATTTCAAGGCACTCATGGTGGTCATCTAAAATTTTACTGTGTATTTTTTTACTGCAATTCCCATTTACCATTGTGTTCAATTATCTAAATTGGCTCCTATTCAAGCAATGTTAAAATTCTCATTCTTGTTTTCAAATCCGTCCCATGGCTTCACCCCTGCCAATCCCCAATTTCTTGCAGCCTCACAACCTTGCAAGGTGTCTGCCCTCTTTAGCATCTCCAATTTTAATTGCTCCACTTTTGGCAGCCATGCCTTCAGTTGCTTAGCTTTGTAATTCCCTCTCTACATCCCTCCACTTAGCTTCCTTTCTTTCCTTGAAGATATTCCTTAACTACTTGTTTGACGTAGCTTTTGGTTATCTGACCAAATATGCTATATGGCTAGATGTCATTATTTCATAAAGTTGCTGAGAGGCAGCTTGGAACATCTTATCACACTAAAGGCCATTAATATAAATTGCTGAAGGTGATAATGGACAACAAAAAAAACATGGATTCACAAGAGGTATGATGGCCATAATGTAGATGTGAAGACATGGGACATCCAACAAAATACCCTCATGATCTTCTGATATGGTAGAAAAAGTGGATAAAACTCTAGGATATGTACCAGATTGTCAACAGTATATCAATACAAGTTCCCTTCTCCTATGCATTGATCCACAACTCCTCCACTACTAAATATTTTGATGCAGTCATCTTCCATCACTAGAACCTGCTGAGAAAAATGCAACGATGAGGAATATCTAAAATCATTAACTCAATGTAGAGTTCTACTATAAAGTAGAGGCACCAGCAAGGCTTGGGAAGGAGAACAATTACATTGGAAAGAGAACTTTTTCAGCAATGCAACTGAGCTATCATTTTGGGTTTGTCTTCAGTTTAACCACAAACTTTAGTTTCTCCATCCAGCATTACTAAGAATAGCAATAACCTGCTCAGTGATGCCCAGTTTGGGTACCGCCAGGGCCACTCAGCTCCTATCTCATTACAGCCTTGGTTCAAACATGGACAAAAGAGCTGAATTCCAGAGGTGAGGTGAGAGTGACAGCCCTTGACATCAGGGCTGCATTCGACCGAGCATGGCATCAAGGAGCCCTAGCAAAACTGGAATCAATGGGTATCAGGGGGCAAACTCTCCAGTGGTTGGAGTCATATCTGACACATAGGAAGATGATCGTGTTCTTGGAGGTCAATCATCCCAGCTCCAGGACATCTCTGCAGGAGTTCCTCAGGGTAGCATCCTCAGCCCAACCATTTTCAGCTGCTTCATCAATTCAGCATCCTCCATCATAAGGTCAGAGGTAGAGATGTTCACCAATGATTGCACAATGTTCAGCACCATTCATGATCCTCAGATACTGAAGCAGTCCATGTTCAAATGCAATAAGATCTGGACAATATCCAGGCTTGGGCTGACAAGTGGCAAGTGACATTCGTGGCACACAAATGCCAGGCTATGACCATCACCAATAAGAGATAATCTAACCACCGCCCCTTGACATGCAATGGTGTTACCATCACTGAATCCCCTACTTTCAACATCCTGAGTATTATCATTGACCAGAAACTCAACTGGATTCACCACATAAACAAAAGCAGGCCAGAAGCTAGGAATACTGTGGCAAGTAACTCACCTCCTGACTCCTCAAAGCCTGTCCACCATCTACAAGGCACAAGTCAGGACTGTGATGGAATAGTCCTCAATTGCCTGGATGAGTGAAGCCCCAGCAACATTCGGGAAGCTTGACACCATCCAGGAAAAAGCAGCCTGCTTGATTGACACTAGCTCCCTCCACCACCGACGCTCAGTAGCAGCAGTGTGTACTATATACAAGATGCATTGCAGAAATGCACCAAAGATCCTCAGACAGCATCTTTCAAACTCACAACCACTTCCATCTGGAAGGACAAGGGCAGCAGACGTATGGAAACACTACCACCTCCAAGTTCCCCTCCAAGCCACTTCCCATCCTGACTTGGAAATTTATCGCCATTCCTTCACTGTCACTGAGTCAAAATCCTGGAATTCCCTCCCTCATGGCATTGTGGGTCAACCTATAGCAGGTGGACTGCAGCAGTTCAAGGAGGCAGCTCACCACCACCACCTTCTCAAGGGTAACTAGGGATGGGCAAGAAATGCTGGCCAGCCAGTGATGCCCTCATCCCACAAATGAATTAGAAAAAACAAAAGCACACACCTTGTAACAAGCCCAGACCTCATTTGAGGGGTCGGGTCAAAATGCATCCACAGAGCTCTGACCTTTCAGTGGTTAAGTTCCGTATTTATACCATACAGACTTGAAATAGGTCGTTTGATCCCTAGTTTGTATCAAATGAATAGATTTCAACAGAATTATTGTAGGAACAAGGGATCGTTCCCCAGATTGGCAGGGGCCTACTGTACACAAAGATGTCTCAGCACAATGATGTAATATCTTGGTGGACTCTCCTGGCCCACATTGGGCCAGCCTGTCAACCTCATCATGGTGGAAGTGAGTAGAATGGCCAGATGTAGTCAAGATAAGTTTAAAAAAAAAGATCTAAGTTGTCTCTCAGGACTCACAATGAGTCTTTAGTCTTCCTCACTTCTCCCTCCCACACCCCCAGCTCAGCATTAACTCCATTCCAGGCATAGTTCCTCCTGGTTTTTCGCATTCTCAAGCTTCCAATATGCTTTCTGCAACCGCTCCATGTCCCAGCAACTGAGCATTTTAAATTCAACTACTTTAGTTAAAATTGGTCTTAAATAAAACACTTGCATAAGTAATAATCAATTTGTGACAACTGGATTGTAATTAAAAACTCATCTGGTTCACTAATGTCTTTTAGAGAAGGCCACATCTGACTGAGTGTCCCGGCCTTAAAAACACAGTGACCGAACACGTCATTCGGCAATAAGGCAGATCACCACCACTTTGAAGGGTAATTAGGCACAGCAATAAATATTGGCCTTGCTAATGACACTTATGCCTTATAACACACTAAAAAAAATTCCACACATACCACCATGTATATCCAATAAGACACTGAGTTATGCAACATTCGTTATATATTTAATATTACTTCTCCTTCGTATGTAGTTAAAAAAAACAGAAAGAACTTATACTTATATATCAATCTCATGATCTTTGGCTGTCTCAAAGCACTTCACAACCAATTAAATATTTTTGAAGCATAGTCGCTGTTGCAGTGTTTGAAATGTGGCAGCCAATTTGTGCACAGCAAGGTCTCACAAGCAGAAATGTGATAATTATCAGAAAATCTGTCTGGTGATGTTGGGCGAAGGATAAGTATTGGCTAAGACACCCAAGACACCCTGCTCTTCTTCAAAATAGTACCATGGGATCTTTTGCATGCACTTAAGGGGCCAGATGGGACCTTAGTTTAAAACCTCTTCTACAAAACAAAAAATGCAATTATCCAACTGGCACTCTTCCAGTAAGTGTTGCGGGCACAAGGGTGGATTAAAAGGCATACTTTACCACAAGCTGAGTTCCTGGTGCTGATCAGACTCTGTCTGAGCCAGAAACTCATTGAGGGAAGGATGTGTGGGCTTTGTGCCCATCCTGGCTATCCAGACCAGAGACCATGGGAACTCTACCATCTGTCTCATCATCAATACAAGAGAAACACAAAGATTGAAAAAAAGTTAATAAATAAAATGTTGTCTCATTGGATTGTGGCTTCTGTCTTGTTTGTAGAAGCAAATTTTATAAGTGTTAACGAGAATCTGACAGAAACTTCAAAAGAAAAATAAACAAAACATTATTTTAATCATATCTCTTGTTTCTCCCCAAACGTTCCTCTTAACTCCCATCAGTCTGTCATTTTGAAACTTTATCATCTGCAGCTGTCTTTTGTTCCCAGCACTGTTAGCATTCCCTTTTCTAATCCTCTGTAGTTTGCAATGACTGTCTCTCTCAACTTCTTACTTTCTGTGCTTTGAATAATTTTTGTCATGTACTGTAAGTTATACATGAGCAGTAACCTTGCAGGGCAAAATTGGTTGCCCTGAGGGCAACTGAGACATTTTAAAAATTTGATTGGATAAACAGCGCAAGACATTATTCTTGAGATTTTCAGATTTTTGGAACAGCACGTTAGAAGTTGGCATTTGGAGAACAGTCTTGATATTCAGTAAAATCTTAATTCTCAACAGCTCCACTGAAAGCAGGAAAATTGGGAAATTGAAACTGTGGTCACAGGAGAGCATCGACATTAATCAGACAAGCAGAAAACCAATTTGTGAAAAAATTGGGAATAATTTAAAAGTTCTGGAGATAAATATCACTTTAAATGGTTAAAGGTGTATCAGAATTACATTGGGCCATTATGCCCCTGAAACCTGCTTTGTTACCCATTTAGATAAGGCTTGTCCAACTCTTTCACACAGGGGGCCACATTTAAACTTTTCTCTCTGGAATAGAGGAGTGCAGCGAATATGTTTCAGAAAAATATGTCTTGTTACAATAAACATGAATTTCAGGGAGAAATTCTGATTCTAAAGCAATAAACTGATCACTTAAAATGACCATTCAAAAAGGCCAAGCAGCAGCATTAACTAAGAATGTTCTTTACCCCTTTTTCATTAAAAAGCAGAGCTACATAGAGAAACATAAATAGGCCTAAGTTCTAGTTACCAGTGAAAGGCTAGAGATCAGGGCAAAGCTAAGGAGCTAAGCTTAACACTGACTGTAGGTCATTGCTGGTTGGGCACATTCTCAGCTCACCTGGGGGAATGCATAGCAAGTGGAGTACTTTTCAGCCAAGTTTTTCCACACCCTGCACACCGCCCCCCCATCCTGCTTTGAGGGTGGATCTTTGGGGCATGGAGGGGGTAGGGGGCAGTGGTGGGGATGGAGGAAAAAGGGTAGGTGTGTGTACAGATCAATCCAATTCATCCACCCAATAACCAGACCCCATCTGATGTTGATTCACTCAGTCCCCCATGCCCCTCTTTGGACATTTCCCTGCACACTCACCCACTTATTCTTCCATTCACATATTCATTCACTATCACAGTCACTCACTCACCTACCCACATTCATTCACCCAGGCCCTGGGCATTTGGTGAATAATATCACCAAGGAATCCCTACAATCGCCAAATAATCAATTGCAGCACCCTACCTTATTGTCCAAGCAGCAACACTACAAGTCAAACCAATTAGTACAACAAAAGATTGTTCAATACTAAAGGTGTTTAAGGAAGAAGAATTCACCAGAAATCTGCCCAACTGTCACACCACACGCCACTCCCCACTCCCCCTTCCTCTTTCTCTTTCCCACTTCCCTCTTCCTCTTCCTCTTCCTCTTCGACTTCCCCACTCCCCACTCCCCACTCCCCACTCTCACACCACCCCCCAAATGACCCAACTCTCATTCCCCCAATAGCCTATAAGGCCAAAATCTCACCCACCCACCACCTGACTCTCAGATCATTTATCCTCCCCTACCCCCAGTAAATCCACTCCCAAACTCCCCATCTGTCTAACTCTTATATCGCACTCCACCCTACCTGCTTGACTTTCACCCTGGCTCTCATTGCCCACCTCCTAAATCCAGTGAGTCCAGTATCCACCTTGGTCAAGTAAAACCATTCACTTTACAATATTCACTGTGCCTGTTTCTGTCCCTGCATTTGATACTGATAGGCTCAGCCTATCATAGAGAAACATAAATAGGCCTAAGTTCTAGTTACCAGTGAAAGGCTAGAGATTCTTGCAATCATTACTTTGAACAAGAGTCTCATGGACCACATGAAGACCTCATGGATGGCAGCACTGTGGCCTGCAGGCTGCCTGTTGGATAAACCTCATTTAGTGCATGATTGATCTGTCTCTTAACTCCATTTACCTACCTGGATTTATAAACTTTTTAATACCTCGTACTTTTTAATACCTCCTGCAGAGATGTCCTGGAGTTGAGATGATTGACCTCCAAGAATACGACCATCTTCCTATGTGTCAGGTATGACTCCAATCACTGGAGAGTTTGCCCCCTCGAACTCAGCTTTGAAATTTTCAATTGACCTATCCCCAATAGCATCTCAAGCAACAGTTCCAAATTTCCAAAACTGTTTCGAGAAATGCTGTCTGACATTTCCCTGACCAGCCTAGTTCTAAATTTCTGTTAAGCGCCCTTGTTCTGGACTGCCCACCACAGCAAATAATTTCTCTCCACCTACCCAATGAAATACTTTAATTATCTTGAACACTACAATTAGCACACCCCTTAATCTTTATATACTCAAGAGAGTAAAAACAGAGTCAATGTGATCTGTCCTTATAATTTAACATTTTGAACTGCTGTGTATCATTGCTGCTGGGGCATGGTACATGAGAGAAAGGGAGAGGTGGGAGCAGAGAGAGAGAATGATCAACAAAGGATAACTATTCAGTGTTGAATGGTGGACATGTTTGCATATTCTGGAAGTTCAATTTAACTATGTTTAAAGATTGAGTTGAATCAGAACATTTCCTGAAGTGATGGACTACTTTTGCATAGTCTGTAGAGGCACTGATTTTGATTGGCTGAATTCACTTTGCTCATTTGACACTTACATTGTTTGGCAATTTATTAGCCCCATAAACAGGGGAGGTACATACTCCACAAGTCCTCCCAACTAGTAGGTTAATCAGACTCTAAAAATATATTGATTTCACAAGACCGTGTTTGGCAGCCTACTTTTCCCAAGAAAATCGTTCCCATTGAAAATCAGTTCTGTGCAGCTTTCCTCTTTATCCATATCTAAGTGAAAATGATTGATGCAAAATTCCTTTTCCCTTTTAGATTTACAGTCTGTGAAAGTTGTAACATGTAAATATAGCATCAGCACAAGTGGTCAATTCAACAAATTCATATTCAATTCAGGTTTGTCCATCAAAGGTTACAGCTTCAATTGAGAAGACAATTTATGGCTGGGATGACAATAGAGAATTGAAACTTTGACATACATGAAAACTTCTTCAAAACTAATCCAAAATGAACAGAAAGCTGCTCTTTAGAAAATCGTTGACATACGGGAGAGGTATTAATCATAATCTCTTCCCTACTTTTTAATCACTTTTTTACAGCTGTAATTACATACCCCTCACACCAAATCTCTCCCAAGATAAGGAATTCCTCTCTTGAAAGCACTGACCTTTGAGGTGCAATTACATGGATACTGCCTGCTGTTTAACATTTCACTCCTCACCCTTCATACTCCAGGAACTTATTCAGTTGTAGTCTGGGCCCAATGCTCTTCCCACCCAATTCAATAGATTTGCACTTAGTGTGTAACAAGTTCACCACACACTGTTTAGGAGTTTGAATCTATTTTACAATTTACCCTCCTCGCCTTGAGGTATTGATGCATCGTGTAACCTATCTCATGTTGGCTCTGGCTAGATAAACCAGCTGATTCAATAAAAGCTGACAGAAGAACCTGACACCATATTGGCTCTTACAGTCATTTCCGCACTTGATAACACTTTTACCAACTCAACTATCAGCTCAGGGTTTGGTTCTGCCTCTTAATCAGGTCACCTTATAAATGCAGAGATAGTAGGAACTGCAGATGCTGGAGAATCTGCGATAACAAGGTGTAGAGCTGGATGAACACAGCAGGCCAAGCAGCATCAGAGGAGCAGGAAGGCTGACGTTTCGGGCCTAGACCCTTCCTGATGAAGCTTCTTTCTATAATTGCCTGTGATTTGATTCATCAGGAAAAGTTATAGATTTTGCTTTTTATTTCATTTAACTCCTTCCCCCATTCCTCAGTCCAATAGAGTTAAGTCCAATGTGTTAATGTCATGTCAGTTATGTAATAAGGTTCAAGGTAAGTAGGTGATGGGTATTGACTGATTAACTGTTTTTCAATACATCTGAAAACGGACTGCTGGGACTCTTAGGGGAGCAGCCAGAAGATAGAGATTTGTAAGATTGCATCCTGGGACTAAAGCTTCTATGCAGTGTAAGTTCTGTGTCTCATTTTCCACTTCACCATCTGGCTTGGATCCAGTTTAACACAATATTGGTTGTTAAATTGTAACAATCTTTCTGTCTTGGACTCTTCAAATTTTTTTTTATGTGACAATGACCTGTCTTCAACTGAATGATCACACTTCATCTTTTATGAAACAGACGGTTATAATTCAGAAACAAAACCCTGCACAGTGTGGGAAAGCCTCCAAATGTCAGTGTGCTATCTGCATGCTTCGTATGTCTCCAGGAAGATACATTCTGAGAATCTGAATATATTTCTGCTGCAAAAGGAATCCAGTTCCTCCAGAAAGCCCACCTGAACTTTCAGGGGTCTGACAAAAAAGCAGCAGCTTGTAAGAAAAACTATTGTCAGCACAATCTGGAATAATGTGAACAAATGCAATTCTGTGAAAGGAAAGCAGAATGACATGACATTTCCTATGCTTGTTTTTCAGCTACAGATATGCAGCAAAGCCTTTAAAACCAACATGTAGCTTGCTCAGTATGCATGTGTGTGATTTACTGCTGTGGGTTTTGAAAATATTTCTAATCCCAGAGTGTGAAATGTTCAGATCCACCCCAACTAGCTGCCTTCAGAAGAATCATTTCCTCTCTAAGCTTATCCATGAGGTCAGGTTAACACTAGCCACAGCAATGACCTAGAGAGGAAGCTGCAGTAACTTTTTCACCATAAAACTCCTTGACAACAGAAGGGAACAGATCCAGCGAGAACTAGAGCACAGCGTCCTGCAATTTAAATGAGGATTTGCAGCTATTCATCCTTAGATTGAGAGAAGTCTACACACATATATCATGTTCAGGACAGATATCAGAGCGAGGATTGAAAAGAGATAAACATTTCATCAACATATAGGTCTGTGAGCAAAAGAAGCACAACCTTACAAGTTTTCTGGGTAATTAAGTTCAGAGGAGCTACCCAGCTGCTATGTAAATATTTAAGGGAGTATTAGCTGTTACCTCGCTTGCCTGAACAAGACTCAAACATGAGTCCCTTTTAAATACGAACAAAGGAAAATTTCTGTATTTTCTCTTAATTATGTTCATTTTAATTTTAATTAGCTTGAGAAATGTGTTCCAATTCAGACCAATTCAGATTCACACAGGAGAAATTCGTCAAGATCAGGTCCCCATTCTTAACCAGCTGCCAAGTACTTGAGACAGTCCTGATGTAGAACCATCGATCTGGAATCATCCTTTATCTCTTGGACAGTCTCAGGGCCCTTCTCAGTTCTCAGCTGGCCAGAATTATTTTGAGCCTAATGTAGGTGTAGTAAGCAGAATTCTCAAAGTAATCAGGAAACTGCTCCAGATTTACCCATAAAGGTCCTAGGTATGGGAAGGACACAGTAAACTTCTGCATTACCTCTATGAACCAACTTCATCCCCACCCAAACAACAGAACTTGAGTCTCTTTTTATGTGAGGCAGAAGTTTAGAATATCTGGCTTCAGCCCTAATGTGCACTTCCCCTTCTGTGGGTGATCCACTTACTCTTCACGCTCCTTGATGGACCTATATCTCAAAAGGCTGCGGCTATTGCCAATGCCACCACTAGGTGGTGCAGCATGCTGAGAAAGAAAGTGGCAAACTATGCAGTGAGTGATGTCGGGCTATGGGAACCTGGAGGGTGAGATGAGGCTCGCGGCAAGAGGGGACTATGCCCCCCTGCAGCAGTGAGCAGGAAGCATGGGCTGCAGCCAGAATGCTCTGAAGCAGTGTTGTAACATTTTTGCTGCTATTTGCGCATGTGCTGGCAGCCTGCTGTTACTGACCAGCTTGGTGTTGGCAATACACACTCTCATCTTGGAAACAAGATTCAATCTTTTCTTAAAATAAATTCAATCATGTCAGGATGATTGTACAGACATATAATCAGAAAATGACAACACTATTTCTGTTGCTGTTTTAATCCATGCTGTTCTCTGTATAAATTCAAACATGCTAAAACTGTGTACAGAACATTGTGCTTATGACCTGGCCAATAACAAGATTACTGAAGAGTTAGTCAGCTTGTTGACTGACTAGGATGTGAGTGGGAATGGAACGTACTGAAGATATAAGCATTAGTTTCCTGTGTGAAGGCTGGAGACTCAACTTTCAAATTAATTGGATAAACAACATGAGGTGGCTCAAGGTGATTAATAATTCAGTTAGGTAGCAATAGAGGACTAAATAGTTACGAGGTGGATATTATCTTTTGTCATCCAGACCAAAACCAATTGGCCTGCAGCACATGGAGGTGGGCTCCTATATTTTAAGGAAATGGCAATAGTTGTCAGATAGACCTGAAACATGCCCAAGGCTACTGCAAAGAGTCAAGGTGGGATTGCAGCTGGCTTTTGGGCTTATTGTCAGGGTCCCCATTGTCCTGATAAATTAACCTTGAGGTGTACATGTGAGCAAAGACATATCGGGAATACAAATTTTAAAAAGCTACACTTCTGAAGGTCTAGGTACAGATCGAATCACACTAATAGAAGTTTAGCTTTAAACTGGAAAAGAAGCATATGTGTCATATATGTTTTAAGATGGACCGAACAGATAAGAAATTAAGATGTAAGAGATGATTCAATGAAGAGTACAGGAGAACATGCATGAGCTGCACCAGGCATACCTAAACATGAGATGTTTACCTGGTGAAGATGAAAAAACAGGACTACTTGCATACAAAACGGCAAAAGCAGCATGGATTAAACATGGCTATGTGATCCTACAACTGATGAATCAAAGCTAAGTTCTGGAGTCATCCCAGATTCAGTCGTGAATGGTCGTGGATGATTAAACAACTCACTGGAGGAGGAGATAGTAAGAACTGCCAATGCTGGAGTCAGAGGTAACACAGTGTGGAGCTGGAGGAACACAGCAGGCCAGGCAGCATCAGAAGAGCAGGAAAGCTGACGTTTCAGGTCGGGACCCTTCTTCAGAAATGACCCATGCTGCCTGGCCTGCTGTGTTCCTCCAGCTCCACACTGTTATTATTGAAGGAGGAGACTCCATAAATATCCCCATCCTCAATAACAAGGGAGCGCAATACTTCACAGTAAAATGCAAGGCTGAAACTTTTGCAGGCATCTTCAGATAAAAGTACTGGCTGGAAAATCATCTCAGCCTCCTCCTGAAGTTGCCACTGCCGCAGATGCCACTCTTCAGCCAATCTGATTCACTCACAGTGCTATCAAACATCACTTACTCAACAGTGACCTGCTCACTGCTGCTCAGTTTGAGATCTTCCAAGCCCATTCAGATGCTGCCTTCCTTACAGCTTTGGTCCAAGCTTGGACAAAAGAACTGATCTCAAGAGGAGAAATGAGGATGATTTTTCTTGACATCAAGCATTGTTTAATCCAGTGTGGCATCCAGGACCCCCAGCAAAACTGGAGTCCGTGCAATTCGGGATCGGAGGGAGGAAATTTCCACTGGCTGGAATCATACCTGCTAAAAAGGAAGATGGTTGTAGTTGTTGAAGGTTAAACATCTTAGCCACAGAACACCACTACAGGACCTCTTCAGGATAGTATCCCAGGCCCAACCATCTTCAGCTGATTCATAATGAACTTCCCTTTAATATAAGATCAGAGATGGATATGTTTATAGACAATTACACAATGTTCAGCTCAATTTGTGACTTCTCAGATCCTGAAGAAGTCCATCTTAAAATGCAACAAGGCCTGGTCAGTATCCATGCTAGGGCTGATAATGGCAAGTTACAGTCACACCACACAAGTGCCAGGCAATGACCATCTTCAACATGACAGAATCCAACCATTGCCTCCTGACATTCAGTAGCATTACCATCACTGAATTCTCCCACTATCAACACCCTGGGGGCTTACTGTTGACCAGAAACTGAACTGGGCCAGCTATATAAATAAAATGGTTATAAGTGCTTATTAGAGGCTCAGAATTCTGCAACAAGTAACTAACCTCTTGGCTCCTCAAAACCTGTCTGTCATCAACAAGGCCTATGTTAGGAGTGTGATGGAATACTCTCCACTTGTTTGAATGAGTGTAGCTCTAACAACATTTAAGGAGTTCAGTACCATCCAGGACAAAGCTGCTGCTTGATTGGCACCCTTCAACTTACACATCCTGCACTACCGGTATATAGTGGCAGTGATGGCCACTACCTTCAAGATTTACTGCAGCAACTCACAAAGGCTGCTCCGACAGCATCTTTCAAACCTACAATCTCTACCACAACAACGTACAATGGCAGCAGTTGCATGTGAACACCATAACCTGCAACCACCTCTCCATGCCACATACCATTCCGACATGCAACTATCTAGCTGATCCCTCACTGTCAACCAGCTCAAAATTTTGGACCTTCCATAATGGGTGTACATAACTCCCATGGACTGCGGTGATTCAAGAAGGTGGCTCACCATTACCTCCTCAAGGGTAATTAGGGATAAGCAATAAATGCCATTTTTGCAAGCAATACCCATATTTCTGTGACTGAAAAAAGGAAAGGAAAAAGAGTGGTGAGGAGGGAATTCCAGAGGTCAAATGTACACAATGAAGGGATTTAGGCAGAGCCAATGTGTTTACAGATTGGAGTTTATATAATGGTGTATCGACCAGATAAGGAAGGTTAGGATTGCTTCCCTCTTTTCCCACTTCTTATTTGATTGCAATAGACTTTTTAAGAAAACAATATGTTTGCCAATAAGTGTTTCTATGCCGTGACTGTAGAAGACAAACACAGCCAGATTTTGCAGAATTTATGAAAAGAAATGAACATAATCATTATTGTACTTAATCCAGTCAAGCAAAATAATAACAAAAGCTCCAACATCATGTATACACAGACACACACAAAAATAGATTACTGAGTGGGAGGGTAGTTTAAGCAATTTATAGTTCAGTAAAGTTAAACAGAGTGTAGATGGATCTTGAAGGATGGTGATTTGTATGGCTTCAGAATGAACTCAGTGGTCTCTCTGAGTTCAGTGATGAGGCAATGATGATATTGATGGTCAGTTTATCTTTTCATCTGGAGACAGCAGCTGCTAGTTGTGTGTGTGTCGGGCAGCAGTCTGTCAGCCTGGAGACTTTGTTACAGTCTCTCTAAGAGACTTACACTTACAGTCCCTCATGGTAGAGCTCACGTGACTATGGCAGACTAGGAAGGACATTTATACATGATTGTATCTTAATCCACATGTCCCCTTTCTATATAAAATAAACAAAAATTTGTATGCATTATCATGTACTTTTTAAGTTGCCTAAATTACACTTAACTGTTCTCATGCAATAGCAGTTCAACCTCTGTGTATACATTGCATACACAATCTTCAAATCATACTGGTCTCTTGATGGTATGCATGTGCTTTTTTGTTGGATGTTCACCTGGGTCATGTTCTTTCCCTGGAGATTATTCTGCCCATGTCATTTGTTGTTGCCAAGATACCTATTGATGTTCCATTTCCATTGTTTGGTTTCTGTGGATCTCTGGGTCTAACGATTGATCGATGGACTGTGCAGGTAGTAAGTTCATAAATTCACAATCGGCACCCCCAGCCTGAGATGTAGGAACAGTTTGTCCAGTTGTGTGAACGCGCCTGCAG
>NW_025967132.1:0-11900 GCF_021869965.1 Rhincodon typus
CTCGATGTGGACTTTACTAGTTTCAAAATCTCCCCACCCCTGGCCTCATCCCATGACTAACCCTCCCTCTCATCTCTGCCTCCTTGACATGTCTGTCTTCTCTCCCACCTATTGCTCCTGCCACCTCACTGACTAATCCCCACCACTGCCTACCTGTACTCACCTATCACCATCCCACCTACCTTCCCCAGCACCACCCCTCCTCTATTTATTTCAGAGTCCCTTCCCCCTCCCCCATTTCTGAAGAAGGGTCCTGACCCGAAACATCAGCTTTCCTGCTCCTCTGATGCTGCCTGGCCTGCTGTGCTATCTCTGACTCCAGCATCGGCAGTTCTTACTATCTATAAATCATTTTACTAATCCTAGTTACATTTCATAGACCACTGAATTTCACTTTCAGAGGTTCACTTTGCAAAGGTGTTGCAAAGGCACCGATACTAATACTATGTTTCTTGTCTTGAGATTTTTTAAAAATCAATTTCAATTAATGCTGTTATCTCATCACCACAGATCAAAGTTGATTAAATCCAACAGATCTATTTGGGGAATATAATAGCAAATAATAAGCAATGTTCCATAATCATGGTTCTGAGAATCTGATGGCATTGTTTCAAACTTCCCTGTGTTTATGGATGATGTGCAGTTGACTTCAATTGTTTAATATACAAACTGCCAATGATGTCCTGGAAAACTTTCCCCATGAGGTTACACCATTAATCAGATTGGATTTCAATTGGTAGGCCATAACTTTCCACTGCTACTTCAGCTGTCATTATCCTTAAATGAATTGCTTCTGGAAATCAGGTGGTCATATCCATGTGAGGGTATACTGTTGCCCTGCTTTCATTTTTGATAATGGTCCTACACAATCTACTAACGCTGAATTGAATGGTTCTTTAAAAACTGGTATGTGTATTAAAGCTGTTTGCTTAAGTACATGTTGAGGTTTCCCTATTACCTGACATGTTTTACAAAATTGTGCTAGGTTCTTGTTAGGTTTTGGCCAGATAAAATACCTGTTTATCAATGTTTGCATTTTCCATATACCTAGATATCCTGCCATAAAAATTTAATGTACCACTTGTAATATCCCCTTATGATGCATAGATACTATCAGTATTTGATGAGAAAGTGGTCATTCTTTGTCTGCAGGTCTGTGGTGGTGTATCCACTTTCTCATCAGAATTTCACTTCTAATATAACAGCATATTGGAACTCCTTTATCCTCAGCTTCAGCGTCAGCCCACTAGTATAACTTGTTTAACTCTGGGTTTGCTTTCTCAACCTCAATCAGGGAAGACATTACCAGACAGTTATTTTGAATTACCCTAATACTTTGAGAGAGTTTTGGCTACAATAACGTCTGCTTGTAGTATTATGACGACCTCCGGTGATAAACATTTTTTACTTCTTGCTTTGTTCACTAGACACAATGTAAAACTATCTGGAACCTGTTCCTGCAACCATTCCATCTCTTTAGTGTTACTCAGATTTTCTGTGACTATTTTTTAGGAAAAGCTATAATTTTCATTCCAGCCAAATCATTCCCCAGGAGCAAATAAATTCCGTCCACAGGTAATTTCTGAATAATTCTGACTACCCCGAGTCCAAACAAGAAGTCACACAACAACTGAACTTTGTACAATGGATTGGAACATATGCTCCATTTAATCCATTTACTAACAGCTTGGCTTTCATTGAAATCTCTGGAGTGAAAACTAAACCCTTCTCCAGAAAAAGAGGTTCCGTAGTCCCTGTGCTTATCTTCCCTTTAAACAAAACCCCTTCACTCTCATCTACATTACTGACATGTCCTGCACTGCAGAAGTAAATGTGTCTGGTCTCTGTTGTAGTAAAGCTACAGTCTAATCCATAGCATGTATGCTTGAAACCGGGGAAATTGGAGTGAAAAATGGGAGTGAGTGAAAAAAAGAGGGAAGCAGAAAAATTGGGAGGGCAGAAAAACCGAGGTAGAGGGGAAAAGAAAGAAAATTGGGAGACATAGAATCATGGGTGGATGGAGCGGGAGATATTGTGGGGGAAAAAGGGAAAGATTTGGGGTAGAGAGGGTGGGATTGGAGAAGAGGAGACGGTGGAAAGGGGTGATTAGCTGGATAAGGAGTCATTAAGGAGAAGTTGTAGGAGGGAGGGAGAATGGGGAAGAGACAGATAATGTTGGGTGGAAAGAGATTAGGGGAGAGGAGTCATAAGTGAAAGGAGAGTTCGAGAGGG
The DNA here is from genome assembly GCF_021869965.1 of Rhincodon typus. NCBI lineage: Eukaryota > Metazoa > Chordata > Chondrichthyes > Orectolobiformes > Rhincodontidae > Rhincodon > Rhincodon typus. The sequence goes on from NW_025967132.1 coordinate 2,233, forward strand.
GACAGAGTTTGGACATTTGGAACCTGGGAAGAGGAAGAGTTTGAGGGAGGGAAAGCGACTGTGGGGAGGTAGAGAGATTGGTAGGAGAGAGGAGGAAAACTGGGGGAGTAGGGATTTGGGAGAAGGAAGAGATTAGGGAGGGTCAGAAATTGGGAAGGGAAAATTGAGAATGGGGCAGATGGGTGGGAAGATTGGGAAGGGGACACCAGTGAGGAGGGGTTGAGGAAAGACATGAGTGATTGGGGTGGGAGGAAGGAATGTTGGGGAAGAATAGAGATGGTGGGAAAGATCAGAAGGAGGGAGAGATCGGGGAGAGACTGTATTGAATCCAGGAGTTGGCTGAGTGAAAGATCAGAGGTTTTGTATCAAAGGGGTGAGGTTTGCAAGGATAGGCAGGCAGAGATCAGGGAAAGTCTATCCTGTGGGAGTTGGGGTCCCCAATCTGCTCTGGTAGCTCCGACAATACCAATCATTTTCTTTCTCTCCAGTCAGGGGAGGAACTGGTTAGTTGTTAGATTCGTGATACCACAAGAGGGCCTCCCTAAATTTGGCTGTACAGACTGTATAACCCAATTTTCAAAATGCCTTTTGTCCTTCCGATCCTAAAGAATATTAATTAAATAAATGAAATACCAAAGTATGTGACTGCGGCATGAGTAATATTTTTATTAGTTTTGTAACACAATATTGAAAACATATTTGTACATATGTTTGTTCTCAGCAGATAATGTACATTTCAATATTGCCATTTATGTAATTCTTGTCATTTTATGTACAAAGGAAAATAAAAATGCGATAATAAACATGCCCCTCAAATGGTTTTTCATTAAGAGAATACGCGCAATCACAAGACTTAGTATAAAGACTAGAGCAGAAAGGGTGCCATCTAAACATCAGCTGAAGTCGTTTGAATATGAGGTGGGTTTAAAAATTATGTAACAATACATACAAGCCACAGTATTTTTACTGCACTGAATATTTATTCTTATAGGGTACTTAGGAGATTGACTATTAAAATAATGCTGTACTCTCAACTCTGTAATATTGTAACCATCACTATAGTGTAATCTAAGGTTGAATCTTATAATAACATGTTATTAAGCAACCAACAAAAAGTTGTCAACTTATACTTAAAATCTCAAAGACACAAAGAAATAGAAATATGGGAGAATTCATAAGACTCATTCAGCTTTCCAAATGAAGCTTTTAATGCTATTACACAGTAACAAATATTTTAGTGTGCTTTATGCTAATTATGCAACTATAAAGTAATGGAAGCAATGGAACATCTGTTATTGCGTTTACTTGACAGATAAAGGACTTTTTAAAAACGTAAGTGAAAATATTGAAAACTTACATGCCTTTTAGGATGTTTGTGTCCAAGTTTTATTCTTTTTAATCTACTGACAGCACTTATTAATGTAGGATATCATTCCATAGGCACTGACTGCTGTCTGGCACTTTATGCTAATAGTAAGTATGGTGAAAGTAGGAACATGAGTAGACCACTCACCCCTCAAACATGCACCAACATTCAATTAGATGTTGGTTAATCTGTACGTCAAGTTCCTGATTCCCTCCCTAAACAACAAATTTTAGGATTGTCTCTCCTCATTTTTAGTCCCCAGTCACAGGAAGTTAAATTCTTACAAGAGTTTAATTACTTCAATTAGATAACCCCTCAAACTTTCACATTCAAAATATTACAAAACAAGTGCTCCCTCTCCTCAAAATGTATATTGTCAAATCTGGTATTCTGATAAATCTGCACTGCACCTCCCCAAAGAAAATATGTCCCATCAGCAAATCTCATCCATCTGTTCTTTACACACATCCAACTGTTCATTACACACATCCAATTTTTAGTAAGTAAAAGCAAAGTCCTACAGAAGCTGTACATATGAAACAAAAACATAAACTGCTGGAGAAACTCAGGAGGTCTGGCAATATCTGAGGAGACAAAAGTGAAGTTAATGTTTTGCATCCATAATGATTCTTCTTCAGACTGTTCATTTTTAGTAAGAATTGCAGTGTAGAAATCCAGAGCGTAACCACTTGCTCATTGTTTCCCTCAGCCTCACTCAGAATCTGAGAAGCCAAATGCCTCATCCTAATTACCATCCCAGTCTAGATCATCTGACTTAGTGTACACTGGAAATCAAACTTGGAACTTTTAGTATCCAAATGAATCAGATATGCACTGGCTTTACCATCCAAGCCATTGGTGGAACTTTACCATCCAAGCCATACCCTGTAACTGTATCGTAATTCATTACCTGAACATATAAACAGGGCTTTCAAACTCCAGTTGAAAAGTATTCGGTTACAGGCAGTGGATCAGGGAAGAGTCTTTTTCAGCTGTACTGCTTTCCACAATTAAACAACACATTGCACAGATTATTTAGGTTGGCAGTTCTCTTTCCTCTGCATCATAATAAATCTCCATGGATTTGAGCACATGTCTAGGCTGCACTTTATCAAGCACTGAGGGATGCTTGCACTGTCAAGGGCTTCTATCCTCAGAATAAGATGCTAAAATAAGACTCCAAATGGTCTCTCCAGTGTAAATAAAAGATCTCAGGCATTAATTCCAAGAAGAACAAGGGAGTCATCATCAGTGTCAAACCAACCCTTAAACCAGATTAAATGCTTATTTTAAAAAATTGCTATTGTGGAAGTATGGCATGTGCAAACTGGCTGTTGCATTTCCTATGTTACAGAAGTGACCACACTTCAAATGTACTTCATTGGCTATAAAGCAGTTTGCACTGCCCTGTGATTATGAAAGCCCTGACATAAATACATCTTTTTTTCCTTCCTCATATAGAGGAGTCAGTTGTATGAGGTGCCAGAGCCTTAGTTGCACTTGGGGAACAGTAGCATGAAATGAATTAGCCCTTCTGAAAAGTAACCAGGCCAAATCTGTCCACAGGTTGACAAACTGTCTTCCTGATACTTTGTCTGGAAAGATAATTTTCATTTAAACTTATGCACTTGTTTTCAATTTCCCTGGATGGCAAATCTATTTTTCTTAGCATTAAAATATAGAGAGCTAGTCAGATGCTACAAATATTGCTGAACACTTAGTTACAATACACCGACATTGTTTAGAATGACAGAGTGTGAAATCAGTACAAGGGACATGAAGGATAGATCAGACTTCTGTTAATGGCTCAGAATCATGCAGCACTTAGCAAGTGCATTGAAAGAAGTTAGGAGATTGCACCTTTGAAGTGGCTCTGTGTGTTCACGTTTCAAAGGATAACTAGTTCATACTTTTTTTAGTGGATATGCTCAGGACCAGAATAAAGCTGATGTTATGTTGGGAAGGAGCAAGGAGGAAAGAATTGAATAGCAGATCAGCACCACTCTCCCTCTCAAGGAGGAAACATCTGCCAATAAATTTCACCTGCCAATATGTAGAGTTCAAACGTTACAATGTGATGAGCATTTATCTTTGCACCAGGACAGCTGATACTGAATATTGAAAAACGTTCATTGCAAACTCCTGTACTCAAGACAGGAATACATCTGCTATGATATCTAGCTAATTAGAAAATCCACAGAGTTGTCTCATAAATTAATGGATTGTAAAACTCATTAGTTATGATGTCAGAATTCATTACAATGTTAAATAGCAGCAAGTATGTTTTATAAAATGTAAACACATCAATAAATGTTCATATTCACCTTTGATTGCCTCCTATTTATAATGTTTGACACAATAAGTTTCATTGTTGCAGACATTTAACAAGGAAATTGTGTATTATTTGACATTAAATACTTAAAAAATTCAATTTTTTCCAACAGTCTTGGTCTTGATAAAACATATTTTGATGATATTAAGGATTCTGATTGTGAAGAGCTTTAAACTACCCATATTGTACCTGTAGAGGTGATTTATTCAAAGAATTCATATTTTCAGTCAATGGCATAAGTTTGAGAAAAACAAACATTCTTAAATGAATAGAAATTCATGACATTTTCAACAATGCATGTCATGTACAGTCATATACTTGATCCATACTTCAGTAATGGTTAAATGATAGCTTCAGACATGAATCATATTGGCAAATAGTTCTATGACAGGTTCTGGTAGATTTCATCAGAGAAAATAAATGATGAGGTAAAGGTGTGGTGTTAAAATGGTGCAAGAAGGTTATAGATTAATTGTAACGTTCCAAATGAGGGAAGAAATAAGATACCTTGCTAATTTCAGACTGCTGAACAGTAACCTGCACAGAAGCATATAGTCATTGAATGCAGACTGGATAAGTGTTGCATGTGATATTTTCATGATAAACTTGTACAAGAGACATGAGGGGCAATTGTTTTTTTACAGAGGGTAGTTTGTGCGTGGAATGAACTTCCTGAGGGAGTGGTGGATGTGGGCACAATTACAACATTTAAACGACATTTGGATAGACACATGTATAGGAAAGGTTTGGAGGATTATGAGCCAGGAGCATGCAGGTAGAATTATGTTCAGCATAGACTGGTTGGACTAATGGGTCTATTTCTGTGCTGTGTGACTCCATGACTCTATGTACACTCCTGACATCCACACTTCTCCACAGATAGTGCTAGAGAAACTTAGCAGGTCTTGCAACATCTGTGGAGAGAGAAACAGACTTAACATGTCAAGTCCAATATGAATCTTCTTCAGAACCAGAAGGGGGCTGGAAAATGAAGGCATTTGTTTTGTTGACAAATTGTGAGTGCAACAGATGGTGAGGTTTCCAAGCAAAAAAGTAAAGTGTGCTACTGGTAGTGGTCACAGTCTAAAGGATAAAGCATTTAGGACTGCGTTGAGGAGAAATGTCTTCACTCAGAGAGTGGTGAGTCTGTGAAATTTGCTACTATAGAGAGCAGTCTAGGCCAAATCAATGTATGATTTCAAGGAGTTAGGTATAGCACTTGGGGCTACAGGAATCAAAGGATATGGGGGAAAAGTGGGAACAGTCTGTTGAAGTGGATGATCATCCGTGATCATAATGAATGGTGGAGTAAGCTCGATGGGTCGAATGGCCTACTCTTACTCCTATTTTCTATGTTTCTATGTAAAGGAGTAACCTCAATGCAAAATTGGTGTAAATGATAACTGTGGGTAGAGGAAAATTGTTTGGCTTAGGTGAAAGCAAATGAGTGCAAACAAGACAAAGGGTTGAATGGAGGGATGTGCTAGCATAATGGACAACAACGTTCATAGTCTGAAGTTGTTGAACTGTTGAGTTGTGAGGGCTGTGAAGTACCTAAACTGGAGATTTTGTTTCTCCAGCTTGCTTTAGGCTTCAATGCAGGCTTGGGGAAGAAATGTTGCCTTCAGTAAGATGTTGTATTGAAACAACACTGCAAAATTAGGATCATTCTTGCTGACAGAATGGAGGTGTTCTGCAAAACAGTCACCCAGTCTCCGTTTGTTTCATCAATGTGGAATGCCGAATACAGGAGACTAGATTGAAAGAAGTAAAAACCGAAGTAAAAACCGCAGATGCTATAAATCAGGAAGAAAAACAGAAGTTGCTGGAAAAGCTCAGCAGGTGCGGCAGCATCTGTGAAGAAAAAATCCGAGTTAACTTCTGAGGAAGAGTCACTGGACCCGAAACATTAACTCTGATTTTTCCTTCATAGATGCTGCCACATCTGCTGAGATTGAAAGAAGTACAAGATGTTAATCTTGAAGAGGCCCTGGACAGTGAGGGAAGAGGTAAAAGGGTAGGTGCTACATATTTTGCGATTGCTTGGGCAACTGTCGGTGTGGGTTTTGTACGTTCTCCCTGTGTCTATGTGGGTTTCCTCTGGGTGCTCCGGTTTCCTCCCACAGTTTAAAGATGGTGGATTGGCCATGCTAAATTGCTCATAGTGTCCAGGGTTGTGCAGGCTAGGTGGATTAGCCATGGGAAATGCAGGCATTACAGGGATAGGGTAAGGAGGTGGGATGCTCTTTGGAGGGTTAGTGTGGACTTGATGGGTCCAATGGCCTGTCTCCACACTGTAGGAATTCTATGAAATAAAGTCACAAAAGGTAAAGCACCATACTTGCCCTGTGAATGTATTTTTTTAATAACATTAGTGAGTTGTACTATGCATCTGTTGGATCTTTCAATACCACATTACCCATGTCCTAGTTTCTTATATTACGAGGGATAACACACGTTGTCACATCAGATAAAGATACTTTGCTGGAGACAAAGTGTGCATCAATCACAACCTTGACATCTTACTTGACCCTGCGATGAGCTTCTGACAGCATATCCAAGCCATCACTTACACTGCTTTATTCCACCTCTATAATATTGCATCTCCCCAGTTCATTTGCTACTGAAACCCTTGTATATGCCTTTGTTATTTCTAGACTTGTCTATTGCAGTGCAGGTTCCGCACACCACCCACCCTACTCTCTACCTTATGTAAATTTGAAGTCATTCACAACTCTTTTGTCTTAACTTGAATCAAGCTTCATTCACCCTATTGCCCCTGTGCTCACTGATGTTTGTCAGCTCCTGATCAAGCTATGTCTTTAGTTTAAAATTCTCTTCCTTGTATTCAAATCCCTTCCTAGTCTCACCCATCATAATTTCTGTAACCTCCTTGAGCCTCACAACCTTCTAAGTTACCTGCATGCCCATTTTGGCGTGAATTATCCCCAGTTCTAATGCCTCTGTGTCTTCAGTTGCCTGGGACCTAAGCTCTGGAATGTCCTCCCTGCAAGTTTCAGGCTTTCTTTCTTGTTTTCTCCTTTTAAGGCACTATTTAAAAAGTTAACTCTTTGGTCAATTTTTTCAATGATTTGAATTGATATCATTATTTTGCAATGCTCCAGCAAAGCATTTTGGGACATTTTATTACATTAAAGGTACTATATAAATGTAAGTCGTTGTTGCTAATACCTAACTCTAAAGCACTAATGAGCACCGAGGATGATATCAAAACTAGGAAGTTATACTTATCAGGAAAGGTTGAACGGATGGTTCCATTTCCTGGAAAGATCAAAACTATGGGCCTTGAACATGGAATAGTCAGCAATAAATGCAATAGTCAATTCAGGAGAAAGATCTTTACCACAACAGTGACATGGAATATGGAATTTGCAAAGGTGCACTTAAAGGGAAGTTAAATTAACATGAAGGGAAAAAAGACTATGCAGTTCAGTTTTGCATGAACAATTGCGAAAGGAGACTTGAGTGGAATGTAATTGTTATAAATATAACAAAATGGGGCAAGTGACTTGTTTCTGATCTATTGATTTTATGTCATTCAATTTGGCAAGCTAATACTAAATCCTTAGCAGACTTTCAATAGTCCCCACAAGGCTGACATGATTAGGATTACACATGAAATCGAATAATTTCTACTCAGGAGGGATGAGACAAATAATCATTGTTATTTTCATTCATGAAAATTGCTGGACGCATCCCTCTCCATTTTAAAATACCAAAAAGTTCAAGATTTTCAAATATATTAATTCAATATTATTTATATAAATAAGTGCACTCAGGGTCAGGGAAGAGAAAATTGCCACTCTCAACAAGGTTGATTTTGTTCTTGCCCAGCATCCTAGTGGTATCTGTACAGGTCTAATATAGCTTGCAATCAATCTGCTGCTATTTTTGGGTTCTGCACATTGACATAGAATAAGTGAACAACAGGTTTGACTGGTCTGCTAATGTACACTGACACTAATAGAATCCAAAAAAATTCATAAGCATCAAATATTACAGTTCGGAATGGGAGAAAAATACTATGCAGAATTCATTTGTGGGATGGGGAAGTGTCACTGAGAAGGCCAATATTCATTGCTTGTCCCTAACTGCCCTTGTGAAGATGGCGGTGAATCATATTCTAGAAACAAAGTAGTTCATATCATCTATTAAGTACAATATCATGCACAGAGAGTTCAGTGATGATGCAGGAACAGAGATAGTGGGAACTTGCCGATGCTGGAGTCTGAGATAACAAGGTGTAGAGCTGGATGAACACAGCAGGCCAGGCAGCATCAGAGGAGTAGAAAAGCTGACGTTTCGGGTCTGGACCCTTCTTCAGAAAGAAGGTGATATGATGCAGGAACAGTTGGTTTGACAGATTTGTTTTCTAGAATGTAGGGTATGTTTTGCTGGGATTAAGGAATTGACTTTCAAAATGGAAAATGTTAATGGAATTCCAGGTCAGGATGGTTTGTGATTTGGGGGGAAACTTACAATGTGGTAGAGTTCCCACGTACTTGCTGACTTTGTTCTTGTAGGCATGAGAAGTTGTTGGTTGGAAACTGCTGTTGATGCAGCCTGGCTAAGTCGGTGAAGTGCATCTAACAGATGAAACACACGGCAGTCATGGTACACTGGCAGTGGATGGAGTAAATATTCAATGTGATGGGTGGGGTGTCAAATTACATTTTAAAAAAATTCTTTCATGAGATATTGGAAAGGCTTGAATTTTTGCCCAGCCATAATTGAACTGAATGTCTTGCTAGACCACTCGATTTTCAAGTAAACCATATTGTTGTGGGTCCAAACTGGGTTAAGGATGGCGTTTGTAAATTTTATATAATTTTAATCTTTTTTTTCTTTCTCTGAAATGACAATGTGTACAGTGTTCCATCTTTGGCAGCTACTCACTCAAATTTCTAATTTTTGTAATCATTTAACCTGGAATATTGCATTATGAAATCTGGATAAATTAAATTCAACATATCCGAGTTAAATAATACTTCAGCAGATTCATTCTTACAGCAGCAACTGAAAATGATTGCCTACGTGCATTCTTTAATATGGCTAACATGCATGTTTAGTTACAAAATGACTCAGATGTTCAGAGAAATTACTACTTTGCAGCACAGCTCTCTCACCTGTTCATGTTGTTCACCAAACTGCTGGTGAAAATGTGCACAAAAAAGAACGAAGCCTAACAGATCCAATCCAAGTGTTTTTTTTTAAACATTACGTGCCTGTATAAAATAAATAGCAAATCCCAAATCTGTACACAGGATACCATGGATTAGTTCCTTTATAGATTTTGAAATGGATGAAATTAAAATTACTACAATTACAATTCTTCCAATGTTTCTGAATGTCATGGTAAAGAATAGAGGATCATATTTAAGAGTGGATGAACACAGCAGGCCAAGCAGCATCATAGGAGCAGAGAGGCTGACGTTTCGGGCCTAGACCCTTCATCAGAAAAGGGGGAGGGGAAGGGGGTTTTGAAATAAATAGGGAGAGAGTGGGAGGCGGATAGAAGAGGGATAGAGGAGAGGATAGGTGGAGAGGAAACAAACAGGTCGAAGAGGCGGGGATGGGGCCAGGAAAGGTGAGTGTAGGTAGGGAGTTAGGAAGGGGATAGGTCAGTCCAGGGAGGACGGACAGGTCAAGGGGGCGGGATGAGGTTGGTCGGTAGGAGATGGAGGTGCGGCTTGAGGTGGGAGGAGGGGATAGGTGGGAGGAAGAACAGGTTAGGGAGGCAGGGACGAGTTGGACTGGTTTTGGGATGCGGTGGGGGGAGGGGAGATTTTGAAACTTGTGAAATCCACATTGATACCATTGGGCTGCAGGGTTCCCAAGCGGAATATGAGTTGCTGTTCCTGCAACCTTCGGGTGGCATCGTTGTGGCACTGCAGGAGGCCCAGGATGGACATGTCGTCTGAGGAATGGGAGGGGGAGTTGAAATGGTTC
>NW_025967132.1:11910-25000 GCF_021869965.1 Rhincodon typus
GAACCATTTCAACTCCCCCTCCCATTCCTCAGACGACATGTCCATCCTGGGCCTCCTGCAGTGCCACAACGATGCCACCCGAAGGTTGCAGGAACAGCAACTCATATTCCGCTTGGGAACCCTGCAGCCCAATGGTATCAATGTGGATTTCACAAGTTTCAAAATCTCCCCTCCCCCCACCGCATCCCAAAACCAGTCCAACTCGTCCCTGCCTCCCTAACCTGTTCTTCCTCCCACCTATCCCCTCCTCCCACCTCAAGCCGCACCTCCATCTCCTACCGACCAACCTCATCCCGCCCCCTTGACCTGTCCGTCCTCCCTGGACTGACCTATCCCCTTCCTAACTCCCTACCTACACTAACCTTTCCTGGCCCCATCCCCGCCTCTTCGACCTGTTTGTTTCCTCTCCACCTATCCTCTCCTCTATCCCTCTTCTATCCGCCTCCCACTCTCTCCCTATTTATTTCAAAACCCCCTTCCCCTCCCCCTTTTCTGATGAAGGGTCTAGGCCCGAAACGTCAGCCTCTCTGCTCCTATGATGCTGCTTGGCCTGCTGTGTTCATCCAGCCCTGCACCTTGTTGTCTCGGATTCTCCAGCATCTGCAGTTCCTACTATCTCATATTTAAGAGTGCCCAGTTAACATGCACCCTACACAAACTTCAGCCCATCCAAAAATCTGCTGCTCAGACCCCAAATCCTGTTCACCTAACACCCGATTCTCACTAAAAAAAAGAAAAAAATTGTGGATGCTGTAAATCAGGAACAAAAACAGCAGTTGCTGGAAAAGCTCAGCAGGTCTGGCAGCATCTGTGAGGAAAAAATCAGAGTTAACGTTTCAGGTCTGGTGACCCTTCCTCAGAACCCTGGTTCTCACTGACCACATTGGTTCAGGTTCTGGCAATATTTCAATTTAAATGTCTAAGAAGATAAATAACAGTAGGGCTTATCCTTATTTTCAAGTCCCCATGTGGTCACACACCTTTCTATCCTACAATCATGTGATTCTACTAATTCTGTTTTCCAGTATTTCCTCAATTTTATTGATTCCACCCTTAGCAGTCATGCTTTTGCCTATAGTTTACTAGAGTGCCTTTGAATGATCTTGGTACGTTAAAATACTAACACTATAACCTGAACCTTCTGGTTTCCATATTGCTGGAAATTGGATACAAGTCAGAAAACATGCATCTGGACCTTGTGGATGTTTTGGTGCACAGGCATGCATGGAAATTGCTCATGAAGCTTATATTTATGGTGAACTGATTCCATGTTGCCTGGCCCCCTCCACAAAAGTCTCTGTGCACAATTAGCACAGGCAGAAACCTGACCTAGATACGTGGAACTTACCTGAAACCTACCAGAGAAATGTTAGAACATTTAATACTTAGTCTAACGTGGAGGTTAGCCAGTGTAACTCAACTGAACATCGCTACTGGCAATACCTGGCCACATGCTGCTGCATTCCCTCCCCAGCAACCTGACTAATTCCACTAAATACACCTTTTGGGTGATACAGATTGTTGTTTTCATGGTGCTGTCAAAGGAAGCTTAATGAATTGTTGCAGTGCCAAAGTTGCTGTCTCTGTGCCATTGCATACAGATAGTGGAAGGACAGAATATTTAAGCTAGCAGATAGGGTGTCAATTGAGTGGGTTACTTTGTGTTGGATGATGTCAAGCTTCAAGAGTATGGTCGAAGCTGCACTCATCCAGGCATGTGGGATATGTTCCATCACAGCCCTGACTTTGGGAGCCAGGAGGTTGCAGAATTCTTGACCTCTGACCTGTTCATTGAACGGCAAGGGGAGATAAATCAGCTTCTTGTGAACTGGAGATGGCTATTGCTTGTCAGAAATGTTGCTTACCACTTATCAGCCCAAGTTGTCCAGGTCTTGCTGCAATGGGACATGGACTGGTATCTGAGAAGTGTCAGAGGTGCTGGATATTGTGAAACCATCAGCAAACATCCCCATTTCTAACCTTATGTTTGAAGAAAGGTCATTGATGAAGCAGCTAAAGATGATTGGCTCTGGACACTATCCTGAGAATCACGTGCAGCAACATCCTGGGGTAATTTTCCATGTTGTTGGGTAGATGCCAGCATTGCAGCTGCACTGAAACAGTTTGGCTAGTGGTGTGGCTTCAGTGATTCAGGAAAGTTGTCAGGGCTCATAACTTTGCAGTATTCAGTGCCTTCAGCCATTTTTTGATATCCCATGGAGTAATCATGAAGACTGGCATCTGTGACACTGGGGACCTCGAGAGGAAACCAAGATGGACAAGCTAATAATGCCAGCAGGGGAGAGTGCCACCTGTGATAAAAATGGAGAAAACTGATTTGATGCTTAGATATTCGAGCACCTCAAAGAATCTAAATAAAAGCAGACCATATACAGAGGCTAATAGTGTAATGTGAAGTCAAACAAAGTCACATGGACACCTTCTACTGTGTGAAGACGGGTGGATGCAGACAGGGTGGAGAGGGAATGAGGGAGGCAGATGCTGACATGACAAATTTCTCTCTCTCTCTGGATCAGAGGAATGTGCTGCCCGTACAGAATACTGCTGTCTTTATTTTATTTTCATTGCCACACAATCATATCTCGTCAAATTAGCATTTATTTTGGATCCTTAAATATAATCCATCTGAGAGAAAAATACAAAATTAGGTTAGCTTGTCACTGTAAGGGAAGAGTGGAGACAGCTACCACCCTAACATGTCAAATGTGATTTAAAGCACAGTACAAAGAGAGAGAGAAAAAAAATCACAGCCGTCATAATGTCTCAGGGAAAAGCTTTCACAATCACCCTACCACCATACAATGATCTGGAGTCATTCAGGTCTGACATCTCTGGATGTTATTATTCTGATTTGATGCAATCATAATGTAATTCCCTTCAGCACTACAGATGGGTATTGAGAACCAGAGCAGATGTATTGTAGCTAATCAGACAGGGACCCAGCAGGATAACTAGGATCTGCACAGAGATACAGACTGTATTCACATTCATTCAGCCACTTTTAATTATACATTGCTCTTTACTCCTTTGTTTTATCTAGGATCAAATTTTCATTTCTTGTGTTTAGTTTTTGTTCATCTTCTTGCATTAATTTTGTTTTAGTAAGTGATAATAGATATTTAAATTAATTACATTTCTAATCTTTTTCATACCCTGTGGTTATTTCAACATGAGAATCAAGTTCTCTTGTCAAAGATTATCCATAAACTGAAGCACTGTCACTGAGATTCACTAATTGCAGTCTCCAAGTACTGATAATAACATTTCAACATTACAGCCTTTTGGCATGGTTATTTTCAAATGTCTTTTTCAAGGTGGATCTAAATATAATTGTGACTTCCGCATTATATTAAGAAAGACTGCGTTAGCTTCTCAAAGAACTTCATTTCATTTGACATTAAACCAAAGCTTGTAGCCCCTTGATGGGTTAACTAACAAGCAAAGGTCTGGAATATCAACCTGTTGGTAACAATCATAAATCCCCCAGTTCAGACAGGATGATCTCCATTCCACTGTCCACCCCAACCTGTTGCAATCTGTACAGCAATTTAAGAACATCAGAATCCAAAGGAAAGCAGGCACAATTTGACCATAAAGCTCTTATTTCTTCCTCCTTGGACATGGAATATTACTTGAGTTTTCACTCAGCTAAACATTGGACAAAACTTTGCAGGCAAAGAATCAAAATTGACATTTGGAGAACACTGGTTGCTTCAGACTGTAACATGTAGTTCAGATGCATTGCGCAAGTGAGAAATTACGCATAGTCTCAAAATGACCACAGTTAAGAACACAATGTTTACAACATTTGAAGCATACAGCAAGAATCTGAAAAAAAAGTGTTAAGGATTTGGCTATGGCTCAGTGGTCACATTATCACCAGCGTCAGGAAGTTGGAGTCTCACTCCAAGGACTTGAGCAACATAATCTAGGCTAACACACTAGTGTAATGATTAAGGATCACTGCACTGTTATAGGTGGTGTCTTTTAGATATACTAAACTGAGACATGAAGAAATGCTGCCTAAATTCTCAATGGTCTAGCTCTGGTCTTAAAGGGTTATCTCTTTGTCTTCTACTTTCCCACCACCAGTAATAACTTGCCAACAATCATAAAGATGTACATTAAGCATCACATTTGGAATGTTGGCCATTGTAAAATGTAAACAGTGAAATATTGTGTCCTTCAATAAACAAGCAGTTCATTTTATATTGTCAGATATTGTATCTGCAAATAAAGCAATAATTTTCGACAGAGATTGGCTATATTCAAAAGTCAACATTTGCTGGATGAAAGTGAAGGTGAGTGGGTTAAATTGATAGCTCTTTCAAAGATCAGATACAGCACAATATGCCAAATGACCTCTTACTGTGTTGTTTGATTCTATAACTCTGCCTGTTCTTTTAGACAGATCATTTTAGATTCACCATCATTGAACAGATTATGTGGTAGTTATCACATTACTACTTGTAGGAACTTGTGCAGAAATTTACTGTTTTGACTCGAGTACAAAGACTACACTTCAAAACTACAGCATTGACTGCTGAAGCACTTTGGAATGTTCTGAGTTCAAGGAATATATATTTTACATATACTTTTAAGACCAAAATATGAAATTCATTTTGATTAAGCAGCAAAAGTCAAGGATGTTTAAATTGTTCAAAGATTTTAGCCCATCAATAGCCAAAGTAAAAGATTTATTACCTAATCTGTTTCTAGTTAGTTGACCTCCAATTATCAGCAATTCCCAATTAAAGGTATAAATTTACTCCATTGCCCTGGATTACTGTGAGGAATATCAATCAAGGTCCCAGCTCCAATGTATCATGTTTGAAAAATTGACTACCAGAGAATTTAAAATCTTGGATTTGGTGTATCACACTTAATCCCAACACTTCCTTATTAAATCCTGTAGAGAACATATCCTCTAGACCACCATGAATAGCATCATGAAAGATCTGCAACCAATATAACAAGGTGTAGCACACATGGGATCATGCATATGTGCACTTCCAGAATTGCATCAACTGAGTGTTTTTCTGAATCATTGCTCAATTATAGTGCTTTTCTCATGTTTTCTTATTTTATATTTCTTCTCTGCAATCCTGCTCATTTATACTATTTCAGAGCCAAAGGTCTGCTCTCTCACCTGATGTAATCTCCATAACTCACCTTTTATTTCCACTGTGTCCATATCCAATGACCTTATGTCACTCACCTGACAGCGACATTATATCTTATCACTAGACAGAAAGTCGTAGAACTCTAACTGTTTTATCCCAAAATTCATCAGACCTTCACAGATTAAGTGATCCACACAATTTAGATCTCAGATGTTGAACAGAAAGAAACAAATAAACCTGTCACCTATTTTGCAAACTCTGTTGCAGGGTGAGTTGTTTCCTTTTCAGTGATGATGAAATATTGATACAACCTGTATTAAACCTAACATGCCAACGTCATGCTTGTTTTGGAACAATTTCAGAAACTATTCAGCAATGACCCAAATGTGAATGATAGTTTGTGCTGGTGCATTTTATTGGTACATTTGAAACAATGTGAAGAGTTGGCAGTCGTTCAGATATTTCTTCATACCTTGATATCGATAAGGAGCATAGCTTAGCTATCAACTAACATACTATAAAGAACTAAACCAGAGGTGGACTGGCAACTTCAAACACAATGAGTGATACAGCATGGATCACATACAAATATACATACGAATTAGGAGGAGTAAGCCATTCGGACCCTTCAGCCTAGTCTGTCATTCATTAAGGTAATGGCTGATATGATTGTAACCTCAAATCCACATTTTCACTTACCCCAGTTACCTTCCAACCATTTATTTATGAAGAATTTACTCAGTCTTGAAAATATTCAATGGTACTGTCTCTCTCTCTTTTGAGGACGACTCAAAGACTCACAACCGTAAGAGAAAAAGAATCTCCAAATCCCCGTACTAAATGGTAAGCCTTTTATTTTTAAACAATGATCCTCTTCCAAATTCCAGCAGGAATATACCTAGCCTGTCCACCCCTTCTTCATAAGGCAACTCACACATTCTGGATAATAACTTAGTAAGCCATCTCTGAATTGGTTCCAATGCATTTCCATCTTTCCATAAGTAAGACCAATTCCATACACAGTACTCCAGATGGGTCCTAACAATGGCCTATATAACTGAGCATCATTTCCCTACTCTTATGCAGTATTTTACTCCTCTCAAAATAAACAGTAACATTCCATTAATTTACCTATTTACCAGTTATGCCACTAACATTTTCTGATTCATGTACTTGGGCGACCCAGATCCTTCTGCATCTCAGAGCTCTGCAATCATTCAGCATTTAGATAATATGCTTTATTTTTATTCTTCCTGCTTAAGTGAACAATTTCACATTTTCTCACATCATACTTCATTTGCCAGATATTTGCTCATTCACTTAAATGTACCCATATCTTTCTGCAACCTCCTGTGTCCTTTTCACAACTTAGATTACTTCCTTACTCATCTTTGTGACAGCAACAAATTTAGCAATCCTATCTTCAGTCTTTTCATCTGGGTCATTTATATGAATTGTAAAACATCGAGGTTGGAGCACTGAACTCTGTGGCATACCATTTGTTAGATCTTGCTAATGCTGTTTTTAGTTAGTTGATCAATGGTCTATCCATGACAATATGCTACCCTTGTATTATGAGATTTTCTACTTCCCAATAACCTTTGATGCAGCACCTTATCAAACACCTTCTGGAAAGCTAAGTATAGTATATCCACCAGTTCTCCTTTATCCACAATATGTGTTAATTCTCTAAAGACCTCCAATAAATTGGTAAAAAGTGATATATCCCTTTTGCAAAACAATGTGGACTCTGCGTGATTACCTTGAACTCTTCTAAGTACTCTGCTATAACAGATAACAATATTAATAGTAGCTTACAACATTTTCCCTCTGACAGATATTAAGCTAACTGGCTTGTAGTTTGAGATAACAAGGTGTAGAGTTGGATGAACACAGCAGGCCAAGCAGCATCAGAGGAGCAGGAAGGCTGACGTTTCGGGCCTAGACCCTTCTTCAGAAATTCCTGCTTTGTCTCCCTACCTTTTCAAATACGAGCTACATTTGCTATTTTCCAAACTAATTCAATCTTCCTCAAATCCAAGCAATTTTGCAAAATTAAAACCAATGTTCAG
Source organism: Rhincodon typus (assembly GCF_021869965.1). Taxonomy (NCBI): domain Eukaryota; kingdom Metazoa; phylum Chordata; class Chondrichthyes; order Orectolobiformes; family Rhincodontidae; genus Rhincodon; species Rhincodon typus. The sequence continues at coordinate 19,127 of NW_025967132.1, forward strand.
CTATCTCACTAGCCACTTCTGTTAACATTCTCAGATCATTAGTGATTATGAGGTTTCATGTGGGGGATATATTAGCCATGTTTGCAAAATTCTTGAACTGTTAAGTGTTTAGTGTTACCTATGCTGTATATAATGCACCTTTCCAGACACGTCTTTGACTCGGTTTTTGCAAAATATATTTCAGTCCTGAAGCCAGTGAGTTCTCCGCGGTTCAGAATTTCTATTGCCATGGAAATTTTAGGCTATTCCTTTCAGTTGCCTGAGATCAATATAATGGATGTGTGCATTCTCGAACCCTCTGAGTGAATGACTCAATTCTAATAACCCAGCCGTAAGCTTTTGTGTGTGAAAAAATGAAGATAGTTATTTTGTTTGTTAGAGATTTGTCCTGAAGTTTAACAATAAAACAAGAAGTTACAAACACAGCTCACCCACACTTTTTCACAGACAAAAATAGATGCAGTGAAGATAAAACAGTAACAACAAAAGCGGAATTTAACTCAGTCCCCATTTTAGGACATGGCCGAAATTTCTTAGTTAAGTACTATATTGGTTGGATTGAAGGTCTTGAAAAAGCAGTAATTTCTCAATTGTCAGTGATATGCCTAGAGGGATTTCTCAGATGCAAGGTGGAAAAGGTTAGAGGAGAGTATTTTTTTGACTTTCAAGATACTGCAGTTGGTTGCTTGGCTGATTAGTTGATTGCAGTGGTCTGATGTCTTTACTTACAGGAATTACTCTATGATTGAATTCTCTTGAAAGCCAGATTGACTTCTGCCAATATCTTTGTTAGCAGGGAGCCTTAACACGTGAGCTCCCATGAAGGGTTGAGCCAATGTCTAAATGTGGTAATCTAATAAGAAGTTTGGGTTAGGTTTCTCCAACTATGGCTTCAGTTAATCACAAGCCCTTTGTTTTAAAAGGCAAATCAGCATTTTTACAATGAAGGTGTTGAGGGCTTTATTCACATTTGGCCTGACCTACAGTGAATCACAGCAAAACAAATACCCTCTTTGTTCTCTCTAAAGACAAGATAGCTTCTTAACTCATAAAAGATATCTTGTCCCTGAGACAGAGTTTCAGTATTTTAAACTGTAGCTTTTAGTTGTAGCTTTAAGAATTGATTAAATTGTTGTGCTGGTAGCTGACATGACACCATGTTGCCTGAACGTGACAGCGCCCATTACTGTCAAGCACTTGGGAAGAGCTTTCATGTTAAACTGTGAAATTATAATTGCTTCTCATAGAAACCTCACAGAATCCTTACAGTGTGGAAGCAGGCCATTCGACCCTTAAAGTTCACACTGACCCTCCAAAGAGCATCACACCTAGACCCATTCCCCTACCTTATCAATATAAACCTGCATTTCCTAGCATCTAACCTACACATCCCTGAACGCTATGGGCAATTTAGCATGGCCAATCCACCTTACTTGGACATCTCTGGACTGTAGATTTAACTGTAGGTTTATAGGACTGTATACAAGATTGTGAATAAAGCTTATAGAGTGACACTGGGTCACATTAATTATCAGAATTCATAGAACAGTTAGATGGAAATTTTCTACTTACAGTAATGATGTCAATTATTGTATCAATGACTTGGCCACACAATTACTAACTCATTCACAACCACAAAGCTCAACCAACATACTTGATAGTTTTAATACTGAAAAGGAAAGCAGTAGCATTGAAAACATTATGCATCAGACAGACTGAGAAACCCACTGATTGCTAAAGGTCTTGTTGCTAATGTGTTTACATGAAACTTAGGCAAGAGGGTTTTTACTTGTTATTTTCCTGGCCAGTGTATTGGTTTGATTTTCATTGGTTTGAATTTTATAGATGAGAAGGTCTGTTCTGAATATCACTGTCTACTCATGAACAAATACTAAATCAGAACATGCAGATTTACAGATGTTTATAACCAACTTAAGATACATGCAAATTAGTGGAAATGTTGATTTATGATTCATACATAACCTTTGAAGCTTAAACTTACAATTCCCATCTTTAAGTCCAAACACCTCTTTAGCTTTGCACCTCTCTATCTGTTATCTTATTTCAAACATTCCAAAAAATCTGCATTCCTCCAATTCTGGCCTTTTTTGCATCCCTGATTTTGTCTGGCTCTCTAATGGAGGGCCTACTTTCAGCTGAATAGACTTTAAGCTCTGGAATTTCCCTCCTGAATCTCACCACCTCTCTCCATACTTTTATAATGCTCTTTAAAATCTTCCTCTATCAACAAACATTTGATTCTCATCCAAATATCTCCTGCAGTGGTTCAGTGTCAAACTTTTTCTGGTTACACTCTTGTTAAGCATCTTAATACACAATACTACATCAAAGCTTCTATATAAGTACATGCCTTTGCTGTTGTGGCTTCAAGTGCACAGCTCTAGATATATGTGCAATCAAAATGATGGTAAAGATTCTACACAGTTCGCCTTTCCCTACAAACCCTCTGATTACTCCCAGGTGAAAGGGCTTATTTATTTTCAGACCACAGTGCATAGGAACCTCATGAAGCTGCCAGTCACTATTATATTTAATACTGTAAAAGGTGATTTAATTCTTTAAATTCTCCATTCATCTTTTTGCCTTCTTATTACTTTTCTCTTCCCCCACTATTTCTATACAAGGATGCAAGCCTTAATGTTCAACACAAAGTATATTGTTGAGTGACACTATGTAACGAGTGTTGTTTAATTGTTATAATTACAGGGCATTGAGAAAAGAATAATGGTTGGAATTGATTGGACTGCACTCCCAAACAGGCCATAGGAATGAAGGCTCGAATGGCCTCCTTCTATTCTGTATCATTCTAGGCCAGCACTGAAGAAAAAAACATTAAAGATAATTGTACTCTTAACTCTGTTGCAGAAAATATGCTGGTGGTGATGGTCCCCTCATACTGTGTGGCCAGAGGGAAAAATTGTTTTGAATTAATTAGTATAATTAGCTGCCTGGCTAGTTTGTTGGTAAATTTCTCCTCTAAGTAAATTATAAAATCATTAAATTTTTAAATCAATTGTCTAAGTCAAAGATGTTGTAATGACAAATAATGTACCAGAGTATATTCCTCATGATTTTCACAGATAATCTTTGAATTTTGATTTAACATTGTACTCATTGCATCAAGATCCTATACTGCACCGTATCTACTAACTAAAGTCTACTCATTATAACTTAATTAGATGACTATTTCCCTTATTACAAAGTACATAATACAAATTATATTATCAAATACAATAAAAACACACTTATTTGGTAAAACAGAACAATGATAACACACCTGAAACAAGAATAAGTGCAAACCAAATACAATTTGGCAGCATTGAAACTGCAAAATGCAGCATGATCCTGCTTAACTGGTTATTAAGAATGTAATTAGAAGCACTGTAATTAAAACAAATAAAAAAAGTATTTTTTAAAAATTATGATCATTAACTTTGCTCTTTGACTTCCATGCTCATCAGGGTCATGGGGGTATGCCAAGTGTCATAATGTAGTATTCAATATAAAATAGGATGGTTTGTGAAAACTACATTTTTGTCAAACGGGGGAAAAAAGCAGCTCGAGGTGGCACACGTTCATCAGTTCATTCCATTCCTAGATTCTAACATTGTAAACAAAAGCTGACAGACTTCTGCTGTTTCTATTAAAGATTTCACTTTGCCAATGGTGTAGGTCTTGCCAGGTGACTTGTTCCTGTGTCTGCTCCCATTAGCAAGGTTTCACCTACTGTAACAAGTCAGTATTGGCGTGATGTTTTGTGAACGTGAACATCTGAAGAGACCAGAATTGCACACACAGCAAGAAAGTAGTCAGATTAATAGCTGACCAGGGAACTGTGCAAAACACTTCTGCTTTATTAATTCTTATACACTTAAAAATCTCAAACATGAACACACATGATTTTACAGTGTGAATAAAAATATTCTTCTCATTGACTAACGACTGCATGATCTTGCATTGCAATACCATGGACAGAAAAGTAAAAAAAAGTTACCCGCTTGCTTTAAACAAGGTAAAATTATGTAAAATATTCAAGCATATACTACCTTCATTAAAGTGTCCTCAGTATTGTGTATAAATACTGAGACCACAGTTTCAGATCTCGTTTTAGGTAGAAAATTGTTCAGTTGACATCAAAGGACCTATCTGAATATTGCTATAGTTACAGCCGTTATCACTGCCAACACAGCCAGGCTTACAGACACTATCTTTACTCTTGGGCATTTCAGGTTCCAAGGCAACAGGCTTGCACTGAAGGACTTTCCACTGCTCCAGCAGTAATGTGCATTCTCATTAACGGTCTTGAATTCCTAAAAGTAACAGACAGAGAAATTATTTTAATGTTAATTTGATGTCATTATTTGTGAAGATTACTGGATAAGCATGAAAAATCCAATCTTCAGATCAGCAGCTTTTTCAGAATGAAATCACATTACAAAATGGCTGTAAGGGTGTAAAACTTTAAGAGAATGGATAGCTAAATTTATCAATCCTTTCATCAAGCTCGGAAAGATGATATACATCATTGTCATTGTTAATTTCTTATTCCTGCTTTGTTTGTACGTTTTGAAGGCTGCTTAGCATCTTCACCTAAACAGGAGCAGTTAGCTCCATCATGATGGCACTAAATCAACTGGAGCACATTAAGCTCAGTTAAGCATGAAGATGAAGAACAATTTGTATTTACATAGCACCTTTAACATAATGCGCTCCAAGGTGCTTCATAGCAGCATTATAGAGCAAAAATTGAAACTAAAGTAGCAAGTCGCTAGAGTAGATGGCCAAAAAGCTTGCCGAAGAGGTACATTTTCAGTAATCTTAGAGGAGGAAACAGGTATAGAGGTGGAGATATTTAAGAAATGGATTCCATAAATATGGCCTTAGCAGGTGAAGAAATGACCACTAACGTTAGAAAAATGAAGAACATGTCGAATAATGGGACATCTCAGAGGGTCATGAGGCTGGAGGACACAACAATGGTGCGGAGGGGTGAGACACACAGGAAGATGTGAAAACATGCTTTCGAATTTTAAAAGTAAGGTACTGTTCAATCATAAGCCAATGTCAGTCAGTGAACATACAGATGATGGGAGAATTTTTAAGAAAATATTTTGTAAGATGTTTGCATCACTGGCAAGGCCAGCATTTGTATTCAAGTACTGATATTAGCTCATGTCAGACTCCTTAGTAACTATTGCTTATTATTAATGTTTAATATATCAATTATTACAACGCACATGGTGAAAAGGCTTTGGAGCATCAGGTTCTGAGCCATATGGATCCAAATTCAGAGAAGAACACAAAAACATGTCTACTGGAGTCACATGACATTGCAGCTTATCTTACCTTGTGAGTACCACGACTCATCTACATATTGGATAAACACAAGGAACTGGAATGGGAGCAACACTGACAGCAGCAATTCATTCAAGTCCTAAACTCATTACAGTCCAAGTTCAAACACGGATAAAAAATCTGAACTCCAGAAACGTGACAGTGACTGCCCTTGACATCAAAGCTGCATTTGATGCACTGTGGCATCAAGGAACTCTAGTAAAGAAAGAGTCAATGGAAATCAGGGTAAACTGTCCACTAGTTGGAGTCATATCTTGGATAAAGGAAGATGGTTGTGCTTGTTGGAAGTCAGGCATCTCAGCTCCTGGAAATCTCTGGAGTTCTTCAGTCAGAAGTCACACAACACCAGGTTATAGTCCAACAGGTTTATTTGAAATCACAAGCTTTTTGAGCGCTACTCCTTCGTCAAGTGAAGTGGAGGGAAGCACATAAACATGGAATATTTGAAATAAACCTATTGGATTATAATCTGGCGTCATGTGACTTCTGACTTTGTCC
>NW_025967133.1:0-25000 GCF_021869965.1 Rhincodon typus
ATTAGTCAGGGCATCGAATATAAAAGTTGGCAGGTTATGTTATAGCCGTATAAAACCTTAGTTAGGCTCATTTGGAATATTGTGTTCAGTCTGGTCGCCGCAGTACCAGAAGGATGTGGATGCTTTGGAGAGGGTGCAGAGAGAATTGACCAGGATGTTGCCTGGTCTGGAGGTTTTAGTCATGATGTGGTTTTAGGTATGAAGAGAGGTTGGATAAACTCACTTTGATTTCACTGGAAAGACAGAGGCTGAGAGGCGACCTGATAGAGGTCTATAAAATTATGAGAGGCATAGATAGGGTGGATAGTCAAAGGCTTTTTCCCAGGGTGCAAAGGTCAACTACAAGAGGTTCAAGGTGAGACGGGAAAAGTTTAGAGGACAATTGCTGGGAAAATTTTTCACACGAGGCTGGTGGGTACCGGAGGTGGTGGAAGCAGACATGTTAGCAATGTTTAAGGCATATCCTGGTAGACACGTGAATGGGAATTGAACAGAGGGATAGATACCACAAATGGGCAGTAAGTAGCGGGTCTTAATAAGGACTAGGAGTCAATGCAGGCTTGGTGCTGAAGGGCCTTTTCCTGTGATGTATTGTTCTTTGTCCTTTGCTAATAATCGCCAATACTGTGCGCTATTATCGTGTATATTACCCTCTTACTTGGCTCCTTTTCAAATGCCTTCTGGAAATTCAAATACACCACATCTACTGGTTCCCATTTATCAACTCTGGCAGTTCTATCCTCAAAGAATTTCAGTAAATCTGTCAAAAATAATTTCCCTTTCACGAAACCATGTTGATTGTTTGTTTGCATTAAGTTTTTTTAAAGGTTATGTTATTTTTTCCTTAATAATGGACTCCAGCATTTTTACAACAACAGATACTAGGCTAACCATCCTATAGTTTCCTGCTTTCTGTCTCTCTCCCTCTTGAAGGTTTTTTAATCAACTGGAATCCTCCTGGAATCCAGTAGGTTTTAGAATATTTCAACCAATGCATGCACTATCACAATAGCCACTTACTTTAAAACCCTTCGATGCAGGCCATCAAGTCCTTGGTGACTTGTCAACATTAAGTCCCATTAGTTTGTCAAATACTTTGACTCTCATTTTAGAGACTATTACAAAATCTATCTTCCCTATAGCACCTTGCTTATCTGATATCTTTGGGATGATTATAGTGTCATCTGCCTGAAAACACTGGTTACATTTTCTGCAATTTCACTGTTTCCCATTATCAATTCCATAGCATCCACCAAGGGTTCCATTCACAATTTATCTACTTTCTGCTTATATACCTGTAGAAGCCCTTGCTGTTTTTATTTTACATTCCTTGCTCTCCCTCAAACTGAGTTTGCAATTCTACTATGAGAGATAGTAGGAACTGCCGATGCTGGAGAATCTGAGATAACAAGGTGTAAAGCTGGATGAACACAGCAGGCCAAGCAGCATCAGAGGAGCAGGAAAGCTGACGTTTTGGGTCTGGACCCTTCTTCAGAAATGGAGGAGGGGAAGGGAATTCTGAAATAAATAGAGAGAGAGGGGGAGGCGGGTGGAAGATGGATAACGGTGCAGATGGATAAAACAGAAGATGGATAAAGGATAAAGGAGCTCCTTTATCCATCTTCTACCCACCTCCCCCTGTCTCTCTATTTATTTCAGAATCCCCTTCCCCTCCCCCATTTCTGAAGAAGGGTCCAGACCCGAAACGTCAGCTTTCCTGCTTCTCTGATGCTGCTTGGCCTGCTGTGTTCATCCAGCTTTACACCTTGTTATCTTGCAATTATACTATGTTGTGCTTGTTACCCTTAGGGGATCCATAACAATGAGATCTTCTATTAATTCTAACTCATTACATATTCCTATATCTAAAAATAACCAGATCCTGGGTAGATTATGCAACATACTGCTCTAAGAAACAATTGCTAATGCACTCTACAAATTTGTTTTCCATTTTGCCCATTTTGATCAGTTGATTTGTCCAGTCAATATGCAGATTTAAATCATCCATGACAGTTGCAGTACCCTTCTTACACGCCCTCATTATTTTCCAAATTTATACCTTGTTCTACAGTGAGGCAACTCTTTAGGGGTCTATCGATGACTGCAATCCATGACTTCTTTCACTTGCTATTTCTTATTTCCACCTAAACTAATCCATATCACGATGTATTGTATCTATATGACTACTCACCAGCATAATATCTTCCTTAATTAACAACATCACTGCAACGTTTTTTTCATTTTTGCCTATTTTTCTGGAACATCGAATACCCTTGAATATTGAGTTCCCAGTCCTGGTCACCTTGCAATTATGTCTCTTTAACAGTTATGAAGGCTTATTCACTTCTTTCTATTACTGCTATCAAAACTTCTATCTTGTTACAGGTTCTGTGTGTCAAATAAACAGCTTTGAGCTTTGATTTTTTTTATCCTTATTACTTACTCTCCTAATTGCACTTTCTGCCCCTTCCCGTGACACTTCGATGATTGTTTGCTTCATCACTACCCTGTATCTCTGTTCTCACAATTCTCTTTGACTTTTAAAATTCCCTTCAATTGAACCCTCCCCACACTAATTAATTAAAAGCCCTGCCTACGACCATATTTATACAATTCTCCAGGACACTTGTCCCAGCATGGTTCAAATGAAACCTGTTCCAATGGAATCTTTCCCCAGTATTCATGCCAGTGCTCCATGGGAAAGAACGCATTTCTCCTGCACCAATCGTTGAACAACACATTAACCCCTAATTTTATTCACCCTATGCCAATTTGCACGTGATTCAGGTAGTAATCCTAAAATTATTACCTTAGTGATTCTGCTTTTTAACTAAGCCCATGATGCTCCTAATCCTTCAGCAGAACCTCCTTCATAGACTTACCTACTGTGCCACACACACACACACACACAGTTCCTCTCCAGTCCAGACGGAGGATCATAACCCTGACACCAGGGCAGCAACACAGCCGAGAAGATCTCTTTCTTTGCTGCCTAGGATAGTCTATTCCCCTAACTATGCTATCCCCTAATAATATTACATTTTGCTCACGCCACCCCCCCCACCCCCACCACACTTGCATGGCATCATTTACCATGGTGTTTTGGTCAGTTCAGTCATGTGCCTTGCAGTCTATATCCTCATCCACAATGGGAGCAAGAACTTCATACCTATAGAAAAACTAAATTCTGGATCCTAATACCTGCCTCACCCACAGTCATACTTTTCTTTTCCTGATCACCAAGCAAATTTGATGTAATTAATCAAAGAGGTGTAACTTTTTCCTGAAATAGTGTCTTAAGTAAGTCTTACCCTCCGTGATGTGTTGCAGCGTCCCCAGTTCAAACTCAAACTCATCACCTCTTAAGACGAAGTTTCTCAAGTAGCCAACATTTGATGGAAATGTAGATCACACCAGTGTCCCCCAGTTCCCGCATACTACATACAATATATTGGCTGCCTCTATTTCTATTTAATTAATTAATTGATATGTTAGATATTTTAAAAGTGAAGTTCCTAACAATTCTTCAGCTGTAATAACTTTTCCTAATTTAAACCAATTGACAAATCAATAGAGACACAGGAATTACCACTAATCACCTACGTGGTCTTCCTGTGAGGCCACACTTCAGCTCTGACAGGTAGAAACAGGTTTATGGGCTTTCTGTTGCTCGTTTTTATCTTTTGTTGACACTGCCCTGCTCACACAATCCTGTTCTCCCAGACTGCTTCACAGTGATGCTGATCTGCTGCACACTACAGTATATATAATTAATAAAATGCATTGTTGCTATTTGGGTCTGGACTCATCTCTCTTAAAGGCTCAAACATGACCACACCACTGCTCTTACAACAATTACGAAGCATAATTATGCAAACAAAACATGCACTCCCTTGAAAATGAAACATTGAGGAATGATTTCTTCAGTTTTCAAGCTGATGAGAGGATCAGAAAGGGAAGGCAGAGGAGAAACTAATTCAGTTGGTTAGGAAGTCAATAACCAAATGACATAGTCTTAAAATTAACACCAGGCTTTCCACAAAGGGAAATTAGGAAACATTTCTACAGTCAATCATAGAACATTTGGAACTCCCTTCTGGGAACAACATTTTAAAAATTCTTTTGTTGGCATTACTAGCAAGGCCAAAATGTCTTGCCCATTCCATATTGCCCTAGAACTGAGTGGTTTGTTAGGGACTAGTAAATGGAGGCAGTTAAGAATCATATTACTGTGGATCTGGAGTCATATGTTGGCTAACTCTGTTCAGAACAGCAACTTCCCTAATAGACATTAGTAAACCATATGGGTTTTTATAATGATTGATCATCATTTCATGGTCATTATTACTGAAACTTTATATTCAACATTTTATTAACTGAATGAAAATTCCACCGGCTACTGTGGTGGGATTGGAACCTATGTTCTCACAATATTAGCCTGAGCCTCCAGATTCCTACTTCAGTTACATGACACCATCGTCTCCCCGCCAGATCAATATTCATTTTGGATTGTGACTTGATAGATTTTTGTTAGCCAAAGGAATTAAAGGAAAAGAGGATAAGGTAGATACATGGAATTATATGTAAATCAGGCATATTCACAGCTAATTGATTCCTTTTGAAAATCAGTTACTATAGTTGTGTAAGAAAACAAAGCAGCCAATTTGTACACCATCAGCAATGAGATAAATGTCCAAATTTGGGTACTGTTGGGTGAGAAATAAAGTTTGGGCAAGACACTGAGAGAATTTCCGATGTCTTGTTCATCGACAGGAAGTTCTATGGAAGGTTTTCAAGAGGAAAATGTGATATAACTTGTCATCTAAAACATGGTAACTCTGACAAAACAGCACGTCCTCAGTACTACAATTAAGTATCAGTCGTGATTTAGATCCTGGAATTTTACTTGAACTCAAGTGGGATTGGAGATAAAATTAATACCACTGAGACAAATTAATTAGATGTCTTGTCTTATATTTAAGTATAATACACTGAACCACAAAGATACCTTACAGGTTAAACTTATGTTTCCCTGCAATTTCGTTAACATGGTGGAATGAGTTCCATGTCATGGGTATTCCAAGTAAATTAACAAGAGGAAGATTATCAGTTGGCTTACTTTGCCCTTCCCTCTTCTAATCTTACTGATTTTGGTAAACTAAGTTCCTTAAATGCACCATTCTGTTCTATTAATGTGATAAGTAGAGGTTTCATCCACCTCTATATGTGTAGGAAACTGCACTCTTTAGTTTGTGGGCCTGATGATATTTTTCCCATTTTTCTTTGATGTTTGCAGTGTTCCCTTGTCTTCCAATGTCTTTTTTGTTCTCTCCTCCTCACAATCACCTACTTAGTCAGTTAGCCCCAAATAAATTATTCTTTCTTGCTTCCAAATATTGCTGTTTTACTCATGCACCTGAACTTTCCAAAATAACTTTTAGAAAAAGGATCAAATATATTAATTCAAAACCTTTCACAAGTCTAGGATCCCAAGGTATTTCAACCATCTAGGGCACTTTTGTAATGTCAGAAACGGAACAGCTACTCTTTACAAAGCAAGATCTCAAAAACAGCAACGAAAACTTGACAAGATAATTTATTTTAGTGACATAGGAAGGAGAAAGGTATTGGCCAGCATGCTGTGGAGAACTTCATGGGTCTTCTTTGAAAAAATTGCCATAAGATCTTTAATGCTTGCCTGCAAAGGCAAACAGGGCCTTGATTCATTGCCTCAACAAATACACAGCACCTCTAAAATGCTGACATACCTTGAATACTGCACAGAAATGTCAGCTTACATTTTGCATTAAGTCTCTGAAAGGGGACTTGAATCCTTAATTTTCTGACTCAAAGCTAACAATCGCTGATGCAATATTCTAATTCTAATTTAATTCAGTATTCTAATTTCAGTTCTAATATGTGTTTTAAATAGTTCAATGATATCAAGAATATCCTGACCTGCCCACAAAGCCATGCATGCACTGCCCAACTTCTATGTTCCAAAATAGCTTGAATTTCAGTTCTGTGGTGTAACTTTTTAACACAATTAAGAAAAATCCTTTTTAAATGAATGTATCCACGTTTTCTTATTAAACAAAATCTGAATCGGTACAGATTTTCCGTATGTCGGTGTTTTATGTTTCCAACTTCCAGGTGTGGATAAAAGTTCCTTTTCAAAACTGAAATGTGAAGTCACATTCAAGTAAAAGATTGCATACTTTCTGTTGTTTTAATAACTTTCCCAGAGAAGAGGCATTTATTTAAAATGTAAAGTTTAAGGAATAGGACTGTGAATGTCCCTGAGAAAAGAGCTGCTAAACTGTTCAAAAACAGCCAGCTCAATTTATTTAAAAGGAAAACATTTTTTGAACCAATCTGTGCACAGTTTTGATCCCATGACTCAGAAGGGATATCTTTTGTGATCAATCCAATACCATGCTGCCTTCTGTATCTTTTACTAAAGTGCTACAGATGGATGCCTACAATCAGTACCTCATGGTAGAGGTCACTTGACGATGCAAGCCAGGAAGTACAGCATATGAGCATATGAACATTGCATTTCTATCCCAAGCATCCCCATTTTGCATAAAACCATTGAATGCATTATCATGTACTTTTTGAGTTATCTAAGTTATCTACTATGAACACAACTGCTCTCATGTATTAACAGTTTGTATCCTCATCAGTTTCTAAACAAGCATTGCACACAGTTTTTAGATTACTTTGTTCTTTGACTAGTATGCATTTGTCTTGTTACTGGCTGTTCTTCTGGGTGATTTTCCCTCTCTGGGCTCTGGTGGCCAAAAGAGTACTTCTAAGCTATCATTACTTCTTGCAACACTTGGACAGTTGTGTCTTGTTTGGTCACTTGGTCGATTTAAGCCGGCATTTGTCCATTAGATTCAATATCTCTGCTGTGTCGATGACTTCCAGAGTGTGTTGAGCTGTTGCTTTTCAGTGGATCTGGAAGACTTAACACTGCGCTCCAGCATTCTCTGCTTTCTTCATAACATTTGCTCCTCTTGACAGCACGTCAACAACTAACATCTGTTTCCCCTGCTTTTGTATCATGTTCATATGCTGGCCCCATTATTTTGAAGCAGATAGTAGCAACTTGAAGAAAATTCTCTGAAGTGGCCTGTATTTGGACTCAACTGTTACCTCCCAGTTGGCATTCATGAAAATGTTCATAATCAAAGACAGTAGATAAGCAATCTTATTTGATTTCTTGAAGTCAACCTCACCTGACAAAGGAGCAGCACTCTGAAAGCTCGTGATTTCAAATAAACCTGTTGGACTATAACCTGGTGTTGTGTGACTTCTGAATTTTTACATTTATTGTTTACCATATTACTGCTACAGCTCTCAACTTTTCAGGATTTGGGCAAAAACCTTGTTGTTACTACATGTCTTCAGTCATCTTTAATTGCAACTTCTTTCTTGTTCATATTCAGGTTAATCAGGTGAGCTCTATCTAGCACTGACAATAGATTTTCATTGTGGTCAGCAATGGCTTCTTACATTCGTCTCCACATCTGTAACAGGAAGATCATCCATGATAGTTTCCACTGTGGGAAGGTTTCTCATTGTTTCATGTTGTCCACACTGATATTCCTATGGAAATTTTGAAGTGCCAAACAGTGTGTACAACCATCTGTATCTCCTGGATTGTATCCAGTATGTTGTTAAAAGCTACTATTTTCATCTAGCTTCACTAGTAACAATCCTTCACAACTAGGCTAGTGAAGGTTTTTTACCGTTGCAAGTTCTGAGAAAGTTCCTTTGATGGCTTGCCATGGTGAGGTGAGATCTCTTCAGAGCTTTATTTTGATCTTTTGTAATATAATCTTTTTTGACCCTTTGTGCATATGCTCAAATTTTTTTGGGGTGTGGTTTGCACCCCACCTCAAGTACCTCATTATGTGGTCATTGCAGTATCATGTACTACAGCCTGTTCCAAGTCTCTATTTAACTACTGCAAGATGGGTGCCTCCAGTCAGTGTCTCATGGTAGAGGTCACATGCTTCTGTCAAGTCAGGAAGAACCTTCATACAACATTGCATTTCTATCCCAAGCAATATGTAATTAAATTTTATGAGGGCTTAAAATTTTAACAAAACTACAAGATGTATAAAATAAAAATTCAAAAAATATCATGGTCCTAACATTACAAATGAAACTGAGCATGGAAATTTGGCAAACAATAATTTCACCCTTGATCCAGTGTTCCATTACAGTGACCTTGTATCTTCCTACTGAGTCTGTGCTTCAAACCAATGGTTGCTACAATCACGGTTTTAGTTTTATTCAATACAACGCCCACTATTGATTTGGCTAGAATGATGATTCAAAATATCGTTGTAAACATAGAACATAGAACATAGAACATAGAACATAGAACATAGAACATTACAGCGCAGTACAGGCCCTTCGGCCCTTGATGTTGCGCCGATCTGTGAAACCAATCTGAAGCCCATCCAACCTAAACTATTCCATTATCATCCATATGTTTATCCAATGACCATTTAAATGCCCTTAAAGTTGGCGAGTCTACTATTTTTGCAGGCAGGGCATTCCACGCCCTTACTGCTCTCTGAGTAAAGAACCTACCTCTGACATCTGTCCTATATCTATCACCCCTCAATTTAAAGCTATGTCCCCTCGTGCTAGCCATCACCATCTGAGGAAAAAGGCTCCCACTGTCCACCCTATCTATTCTTCTGATCATCAAACTCACTGACCTGGAGTAAAATGCCTTAGAATTGATTCCACACCATCAATTTTAATTAATAAATACACTAAATAATATGCTAAATTTGCATCATAATGGGCAGAATCCACAAAGCAAAAACAAGCTTCTTAATTTCAGCGGTGGGAGAGGTGAGAGCGCAAGCCAGGGGGCAGCTGGGAAGGTAAGGTTCCTGTACAAAAAAACTTGCCTCGTGAATAGGTGGAGCGAAGGCTGAGCAGGAAAAAATGTGGACACGGGGACTGCTGGGTCAGTGAACTATTATATGTCGGGCAGTGGCTAAACCCGAAACACTACACGTGTAGTGTCTCCCACCCATCCTCCTCTAGCCAAAAAAAAGACTGTGTGAAGGGTTGGTAAGGTAAACTTTTTTTGCCTTTCTCTTTATCTCTTTAGGCAATCTAGAGAGAGGAATGGGAGCTAGAGCAGTCGCATGCTCCTCTTGTAGGATGTGGGAGGTAAGGGTCACCACTAGTATCCCTTCTGACTTCACCTACGAGAAGTGCACCCAACTCCAGCTCCTCACAGACTGCATTAGGGAACTGGAACTGGATGAACTCCGGATCATTCGGGAGTCTGAAGGGGTGATAGAGAGGAGTTATAGGGAGGTAATCACACCCAAGTTACAGGATAAAGGTAGCTGGGTGACTCAGGAGGGGGAAAGGGAATAGGCAGACAGTGCAGGGATCCCCTGTGGCCATTCCCCTCAATAATAAGTATACCTCTTTGGATACAGTTGTGGGGGGATGACCTACCAGGGGAAAGCACTGGCACTGAGCCTGGCTCTGTGGCTCAGAAGGGAATGGGGGAGAATAGGAGAGTGATAGTAAAAGGAGATTCAATGTTTAGGGGAACAGACAGGAGATTCTGTGGTTGTGAATGAGACTCCTGGAGAGTATGTTGCTTCCCAGGTGCCAGGGTCAGGGATGTCTTGGATCGAGTCTACAGGATTCTTAAGGGGGAGGGTGAGCAGCCAGAAGTCGTGGTACACATCGGTAACAATGACATAACTAGGAAAAGGGATGAGGACCTGAAAGGTGAATATAGGGAGTTAGGTTGGAAGCTAAAAGGCAGGGTGACCAGAATAGTAATCTCAGGATTACTACTGGTGCCACGGGCTAGTGAGGCTAGGAATAGAGAGTGAGTGCAGCTGAACACGTGGCTACAGAGCTGGTTTAGGAGGGAGGGCTTCAGACATGTGGATCATGGGGTACCTTCTGGGGAAGATGGGACCTGTACAAGAGGGACAGGTTGTACCTGAACTGGAGAGGCACCAATCTCCTGGACGGGAGGTTTGCTGGAGCTCCTCGGGAGGGTTTAAACTAGTTTGGCAGGGGAATGGGAACTGGAGCTATGGATCAGAGGATGGGGTAGCTGGTGTACAAGCAGAGACAGCATGCAGAGAGTTAGTGAGGAAGGATAGACAGTTGATACAGCAATGTTGCAGTCAGTGCGACGGGTTGAAGTGTGTCTATTTTAATGCATCACAGCTGCAGAAAGAGATGTCGTCAAGGAGGGTTTGTCTATTGAGTCAGTATGGGTGGAAGTAAGAACAGGAAAGGAGCAGTCACTTTATTGGGAGTTTTCTATAGACCCCCCAATATCAACAGAGACACTGTGGAACAGATTGGGAGGCAGATTTTGGAAAGGTGCAGAAGTAATAGGGTTGTTGTCATGGGTAACTTCAACTTCCCTCATATCGACTGGAACCTCCTAGGCGCAAATAGTTTGGATGGAGCAGATTTTGTCAGGTGTGTCCAGGAAGGATTTCTGACTCAATAGGTAGATAGGCCGACTAGAGGGGAGGCCATATTGGATTTAGTGCTTGGCAATGAACCAGGTCGGATGTCAGATCTCTCAGTGGGAGAGCATTTCGGTGATGGTGATCACAACTCCCTGACCTTTACTATATTCATGGAGAGGGACAAGAGCAGACGGTATGGGAAAGTATTTCATTGGGAGAGGGGGAATTACAATGCTATTAGACAAGAACTATGGAGCATAAAATGGGAACAGATGTTCTCTGGGAAATGCAAGACAGAAATGTGGAGGATGTTTAAGGAGAACTTGCTGTGAGTGCTGGATAGGTTTGTCCCACTGAGGCAAGGAAGGGATGGTAAGGTGAAGGAACCTTGGATGACAAGACATGTGGAACATCTAGTCAAGAGGAAGAAAAAAGCTTACTTAAGGTTGAGGAAGCGAGGATTGGACAGGGCTCTAGAGAGCTACAAGGTAGCCAGGAAGGAACTGAAGAATGGACTTAGGAGAGCTAGAAGGAGGTATGAAAAAGCATTGGTGGGTAGGATTAAGGAAAACCCCAAGGCGTTCTATACTTGTGTGAGGAACAAGAGGATGGCCAGAGTGAGGGTCAGGCCAATCAGGGATAGTGGAGGGAACTTGTGTGTGGAGTCGGAGGAGGTAGGGGAGGTTCTTAATGAATACTTTGCTTCAGTATTCACCACTGAGAGGAACCTTGTTGTTTGTGAGGACAGCATGAAAAAGGCTGATATGCTCGAACAGGTTGATGTTAGGAAGGAGGATGTGCTAGAAATTTTGAAAAACATGAGGATAGATAAGTCCCCAGGGCCAGATGGGATATACCCAAGGTTCTAACGGGAAGTGAGGGAAGAGATTGCTGCCCCTTTGGTGATGATCTTTGCGTCCTCACTGTCCACTGGAGTAGTATCAGATGATTGGAGGGTGGCAAATGTTATTCCCTTGTTCAAGAAAGGGAATAGGGATAATCCTGGGAATTACAGAACAGTCAGACTTACGTCTATGGTGGGCAAGTTACTGGAGAGGATTTTGAGAGATAGTATTTATGATTATTTGGAAAGGCACAATTTGATCAGAAATAGTCAGCATGGCTTTGTGAGGGGCAGGTCATGCCTCGCAAAGCCTTGTTGAATTCTTTGAGGATGTGACAAAACACACTGATGAAGGTAGAGCATTGGATGTTGTGTATATGGATTTTAGCAAGGCATTTGATAAGGTTCCCCATAGTAGGCTCATTCAGAAAGTAAGGAGGCATGGGATTCAGGAAATTTGGCTGTCTGGATGCAGAATTGGTTGTTCAATAGAAGTCAGAGGGTGCTTGTAGATGGAAAGTATTCAGTGGAGCTCGGTGACCAGTGGTTTTCTGCAGGGATCTGTTCTGGGACCTCTGCTCTTTGTGATCTTTATAAATGACTTGGATGAGGAAGTGGAAGGGTGGTTTAGTAAGTTTGCTGATGACACAAATGTTGGTGGAGTTGTGGACAGCGTGGAGGGCTGTTGTAGGTTGTAACGGGACATTGACAGGATACAGAGCTGGGCAAAGAAGTGGCAGATGGAATTCAACCTGGAAATGTGTGAAGTGATTCATTTTGGAAGGTCGAATTTGAATGCAGAATACAGGGTTAATGGCAGGATTCTTGGCAGTGTGGAGGAACAGAGGGATTTTGGAATCCACGTCCATAGATCCCTCAAAGTTGCCACCCAAGTTGATAGTGTTGTTAAGAAGGCGTACAGTGTATTGGCTTTTATTGGCAGGGGAATTGAGTTTAAGAGCTGCAAGGTTATGCTGCAGCTCTATAAAACCCTGGTTAGACCATACTTGGAATATTGTGTACAGTTCCGGTCGCCTCATTATCGGAAAGATGTGGAAGCTTTAGAGAGGGTGCAGAGGAGATTTACCAGGATGCTGCCTGGAGTGGAGTGCAGGTCTTATGAGGAAAGGCTGAGGGAGCTAGGGCTTTTTTCATTGGAGTGAAGAAGGATGAGAGGTGACTTGATAGAGATGTACAAGATGATGAGAGGCATAGATAGAGTGGATAATCAGAGACTTTTTCCCAGGGCGGAAATGACTATTACAAGGGGGCAAAATTTTAAGGTGATTGGAGGAAGGTATTGGAGGAAGGTATAGGAGATGTCAGAGGTAGGTTCTTTAGACAGAGAATGGTGGGTGCATGGAATGCACTGCCAGCAGTGGTAGTGGAGTCAGATACATTAGGGGCATTTAAGCGACTCTTGGATAGGCACATGGAGGATAGTAAAATGTAGGGTATGCAGGGTAGATTGATCTTATAGTAGGATAATAGGTCGACACAACATCGTGGGCCGAAGGGCCTGTACTGTGCTGCACTGTTCTATGTTCTATGTTCTATGTTAATCTTGAGCCTATTGCCTGCTCTAATGGCCTATTCTGATAAATTATTCCATAACTGTTTTACTTTTGGTGGAATCAGTTTCATTTGACTGTCCTAACTTCCACAATACTTACTCTGTTCTTTGGTATTTAAACACATTGAACTTTTTACCTGGATCAATCTTGTCATTTTTCTTCAGATGTTGAAAACTTCAGTTAAACTATCTAAAAATATAAAGATCAGAAGACCAGGTTTCTCAAATTTTCTTTAGCCATTAAGTTCTTGAACAATCAGACTCAATTCTATTGTTTTTCTCTGTACTCTTTCAAAGCAATAACTGACTTCCTTCAATGACTACTATTGCACACAGCACTCCAGAAAAATGACTTTTTTATCTCCCCTATACCTGTCCACCATTTACAACATACACTGTCAGCCGTGTGATGGAACACTCTCCAATTGCTTCAATGAGTACAGTTCCAATGACACTCAAGATATTTCACACCATCCAGAACAAAGTAGCTTGTTGATTGACACTCCATCTTCGTGTCCAAAATTCACTCCCTTCATCGTCGATGCACAGTGGCAGCAGTGTGTACTATCTAAAAGATGCACTGCAGTAGCTCACCAAGTCTTGTCCTGTAGCGTCTTCCTAGCCCGTGATTTCTCCCATCTAGAAGGGCCAGGGCAACACGTGCATAGGAGAACCAATATTTTCAAGTTTCCCTCCTAGTTACAAATCATCCTGACTTTAAACTATTTCACTGTTCCTTTACTTTTGCTGGGTCAAAAGCCTGGAACTCTCTTCTTAAGGACATTTTGAACCAGATGGGTTTTTTGTATTGAATTCAATTCTCACCATCTGTGGTGGTGGGATTTGAACCTGAGTCGCCAGGATATCCCTGGGTATCTGAACTCCAGCAACAATATCTCTCAGCCATTACCTCACCCTAATGTTCCACATTGTAGGCACTGCTGGACCAGCAATTGCAGGGAAACCATGATGCACCTTGCACTATTCACAATCCCTGCAATCAGTTCGACATGAGAGACACAAAAATAACTGTGGCAGACTATTTAAGAAACATTTACAGAACTAAATGTGAAAGACAAGTGGATCACTTTCTTTGAATTAGTGGAGCTAAATTCTCAGCTTTCTGCTTTGGAGAGAAAAAATAAAGTTCAAGAGGAAACAGCCGTACAGCTAGCTTATGATAATTCCAAGCTTGAGAATACCATCTGGATGTGGATATCTCTGCCTATCTCAGAAAGATGAATGCAGAGCTGGAAGGGAAATAAAGAGACCAGCGAGTAACTCTTTGTCATCAAACCGATGAAAAAATTAACAGGAAGGTCTGGAAAAACTTATGTAAAGTAGATCAGGCCCAGCAGAAGTAGATGTAGAACCATCAGCTTGTGCTCAAAGCAAAACTGAAGAAAATGACAGATCTTCAGAAACAGCGCATACATGGAGTTGCAAGTCACTGATGAAACAATTCTTTCTGCAATAAATGCCTACAATGATGCTCTATTGAAAGAACTGAGGTAGGACATAAAGGAAACTAAACAACTTTTGAAGCAGCAACTGGAAGAGCTCCAGGCTCTTCAAAAATAACAAAATAAAAGGAAAAACATTTGAAGAGATCCTACAGATCATACAGCAGGTTATCAAAGAGAAAGTATACTAGCCCAATAGATGGCTGAAATGTTTATAGAATTAGAATAAATTACCTTGTAAAACTAGAAGCTTCAAATTATTTGGAAACTCTTAACAGACAAATAATAAATGCCAAATGAACCCTCAAAGCAGTTTGAGGAGCACAATCATTTTGTCGCTAATCTGGACCCAACCCTGTGGTATGGCAGGATAAGCAAATTTGGAGCAACACTGCAGTCCATGAAAGAAAACTTGACTAAAAAATAGGAACTACAGACAATATCACTAATGACTGTGGGCAATTAACAACATCTCCAGAGAAAGTCACTGTCACGAGAAATGAATACATGAGAAAAGTGCCTAAGTGTTACACAGAATCACAGACTCACTTGTTATAATAGATAGTTAGACTTCCTTTTGGGAAGGAGATGGATGTTGTATATGTACCTGACCTTTAAGAGAGTTCACCTTGAATGACTGAATGTGCGTATACAATATTGGAACTCTTCCTGATGGATGTTCTGCTATGGGTTTGCAAGATGCATGCACATTTAGAAATCAGTTGGTTTGTTGTAAGATCTGCTTTGTTCCTTGTAATGTGATTTAGTGTTTAAATAAAGTAACGTGTAATGTTTACACAAAGTAAATGCCTGATCAGAGATTGATTTTGGACTATTATCTTTAACTCGACAAAATGAAGTTAAGTCTGGCAACTTGGTAATTAATAAGCTTCAAATGCATATATACAGGCTTCTTGCCAGCTGATGGTGAGAAAGTGATCTTGTCAACTCAAGAGGGAGAACTTAATTGCAAAACTTTGACTTGACTATGAGAATATGACTTTTGGACTCTTGACCAATTATGTCATCACACTTGCCATTGCTCTTGACATCCTAATGAGTGGAAATTTCCATTCTTTCAGTAGCATGTTAATGTCAGAATTTGGGATTAGTCACCCTACCATTTTATGAATTGCCTCAAGCCCAGTAAAGTGTCTCATGCTCTTCTGACAGTTGTGGACCTGCAGCTTTTGGGGTTTTTACAAGCCTGACTTTCCCTGAGGTACCAGATGCTAAAACCTTTCAAGAGTTTACAGATTTAGTTAAGGAATATTAATGACTGCAAGCCTCCTCTAATTCTTAGACACTATCTGTTTTACTCGGCAATTCCAGAACCAGGGGAATCCATATTAGGATTTTTGACAAGGTTAAAAAGACTGGTAGAAGTGGGATTTTTTATGAGCCATGGTCAACATTGAATCCAGCAAATTTTTGTTGGTGAAGATGGATGAATTAGAACCTCAAGAAAGAGATACATACATGTGCAGGATCCTTTGGGAAGCAGACTTCTGTTTCCTTTTTAAGTGCTGAAGAGAAACGCAAGAGGAAACCACCTCATGCACATAAGGGAGGTGGTGGGTGGTGCTGATGTCACTGGACTAGGCATCCCATAACCTAGGCTACTGTTCTGGGTACGTGGGTTTGAATCCCATTATGATATAAATGGTGAAATTTGAATTAAACAAAGAATCTGAATTTAAAATCTAGCATAAAGATGACTGTGTAACTGACAATTGTTGAAAAACTCATCTGGTTCACTGATTTCCTTTGGAAAAGGGACTCTGCCACCCTTACATGTTCTGGCCTACATGTGACAGCAATGCCTCCCTGAAATAAATGCCAGCCTGGCCAGTGATGCCCACATCCCATTAACTGAAAAGATTCTCGTCAGGTTGCTCACTGAAATTGAAAATGGCTGGGTGTTAGGAGAAATGAAGAAGAATGTGCAAGACCACAAGTGTGGAGAAATTAACAGGGAATCTGGCTGATTATTACTGCATTAAACAGATTGTGATGTGCTATAGAGATCAGTGCTGGAACTTCAACTATTTCCAATTTTTATTAATGGCCTGGATGAAGGGACAGAGTATAGTATATCCAAATTTGCTAACAGTTCAAATATAGGTTGGAAAGCAAGTTTTGAGAAAAGCACAAAGAGCCTTCATAGGCATACAGGTTAAATGAGTCAGCAAAAAATGTGCAGGGAGAGTGACAAGGGAGATAATCCATTTTGCTAAAAACGATATAAAAGCAAAATATTATTTAAATTGGGAGAGATTTCAAGATGTTGTGGTATAGAAGGGCCTGGGTGTCCTTATACACAAATAATGAGAATGCATGTGTGGTCAATTATTGAGAGGATTTCTGTTCTCTTGGAGAGTGCTGTTGTGGTGCTGTGGTGATATCCCTAACTCTGAGCCAGGGGGCATAGATTCAAGCCCCACAGTGGTGATTGTAACGACGTCAGCCAGCTGGACTGCAAAATGAGTTCCCTGACTGGCGCTGTTAATCTAGTCCAATCAGGGAGCCCTGGCTGACAGATAAGAGCAGGACTGTCAGACATCTAGTTCACTCTGAGAGCTGGCTGTGATGGAACTGGATCAGTGTCAATAATGCTCCACATGGAAATGAATACTTGGTGGCAGGATATCAGCTTCAGTGGCCATGAGAGAAAAAACATGATCCTGAAAAAATTCACTTGCAACAGTCATCTTTGAGTTGGGCTAAGCATTTCTGGTATCATGTCATTATTTGGGAAATTTGACTTGTTTGATCCTGCTGTTGAAGACTGGGCCCAATATGTGGAAAGAATGTGTTTGTTTTTCTGGGCAAATAATGTTGGTGCAGATGAAAAGCAATGAGTAATTCTTCTGACAGTTTGTGGACCTGCAGCTTTTTGGGTTATTACAAGCATAACTTTCCTCGAGGCACCAGATACTAAAACCTTTCAAGAGTTTACAGATTTAGTTAAGGAGTATTATGACTGCAAGCCTCCTCTAATTCTTAGACACTATCTATTTTACTCAGCAATTCCAGAACCAGGGGAATCTGTATTAGGATTTTTGATGAGGTTAAGAAGATTGGTAGAGGTAAGATTTTTGACTAGGTTGAAAAGACTGGTAGAGGCATGTGACTTTGGTTTAACTGTTAATGAGATGCTGAGAAACTGTTTGATTGATTTATTTATTGTCACGTGTATTGAAACAGTGAAAAGCTTTGTTTATGAATGGTACAGGCAAGCACAGGATGTACAGATCAAAAAGACTTGGAGGTATACAGGTTACATTGCACAGGGCATGTGCTAGGCAAGATCCATGTTGGCAAGATCAATGTTAGCAAGATCAGCGTTATTTGAGGCTAGAGAGTCCAATCATCAGTCTGACAATGGCTGGGAAGAAGCTGTTCCTGAACGTGCTCGTGTGTGTTTAGGCTTCTGATGTAACCAAGCAAAAGCTCCTGCTAGACAAAGCCCAAATAGACTTCAAACAGGCACTGTAACTGGCTTTATCACTAGAAAATTTGGCAAGTGGAGCATATGAGTTACACAGTTTGCCAATGGAAGTGGACACCCTCACCAGTCTGACTGAGCTTGGGGAACACCACTTGAGTGAAGGCAATTGCAGAGCCTCACTCAGGACATATCCTGAACAGAGGGACTCTGGGTCAGCCCACAGTAAAACTCCAAAACGAAACCAAGCCTCGGCCATATGGTTAAATTTTTTTTTAAGGATCTGGGGCGACAAGGCATTGTAATTGCTGCCTGTATGTGGACTCGAGACAGAGTTCCTCTAGACCTAAACTGGGTAAGAAAACTCATAGGCTGGTATCCAGAAGAATGCACACCCTGGAAAGTCTGCCTATATCTCGTTTGGAACAGTTAAGTTGCTTAGCAACATGTAAATCAGAACCAATCAAAATAAATATCTGGTTAAATGGTCACTGGTTCTAATGGAGGTCGATATAAGCGCGACTGTTTCAATGATCGCAGAATCCGTCCTTAACAAAATTCACTCTGGACTGCAACCCTTAAGTTTGTGCAAGATCTCAGCTTGATTGAGAACCTATACCAGGAAACCTTTACAGATTAAAGGTACAACTTCAGTTCTCTTCCCTTATAAGAAGCAGCTGGTTCAGTTACCACTGATTGTAGTAAATGGCTTGGGCCCAAGGTGATGGTGCAAAATTGGTTGAGGAAGATTCACATTGATTTGCTCAACTTTTTCCGATTTAGGAAAAGGTTGCCTGAATGAAGTCCTAATTAAATAGCTGGAAGATTTTCAGCAAGGTCTAGGAACGATTAAAGGAGCCAAGGCCACCTTGAATATTGACCCGGAAGCAATTCCATGATTCTGCAAGGCCCACCCAGTGCCATTTGCCTTATGGGCAAAAGTAGAGGTAGAAATCAGAAGAGTAGAAAACGAAAGAATCATCAAACCAGTTCAGTTTGTAGAAGGGGCAGCACTGGTTGTACCAATTATAAAACAGCTTGGGTTCCTTTGCCTTTGTGGGCGTTTTAAACAAACGGTAAACCACGTTTGGCAGCTGAATAAATACCCAATTCCTCGCATAAAGAATTTATATGAAAAGCTGGTGGAGAGGCTGTCCTTCACAAAGGTGGACATGAGCACATGTATGTGCAATAGCGGTTAGTTGAAGATTCCCAGAAATATGATACAATTAACACCCATGAGAATTTGTACCAATATACAAGACAGCCATCTGGGGTATTGTCAGCAGACAATGGAGAACATTTTACAAGGTCTAATCCCGGTCACGATTTATCTAGATGTGCTAACAACAGGGGAATACAAATAAGGAGTAGATTTTGGACATAGTCCTCAGATGTTTCTCCCAGGTGGGCATACGCTTGAGAAGGGAAATGTGTGTTCCAGGCAACCTAATTGACATACTTGAGCCACAGAGTTGACAAGACCAGGTTATGCCTGTGGGAAAATAAAGTGAGGGCAAACAAAGGTACCCCAGCTGCCACATCTGTACCAGAGCTTAAATCTTCCCGTGGGCTAGTGAATTATTAGGGAAAATTGAAACATAACTTGGCCTCCATCCTGGCACCATTGCATCAACTCTTAAGAAAGGGTCAGCCTTGAAAATGGTCACGTAGCCAAGTCATCATTTTCAGGGAAGTGAAGAAACAGCTTTCATCCTCTAAGGTGTTGGCACACTATGATCCCAAGCAAGATCTGGTATTGACAAGCGATGCCTCCCTGTATAGCATTAGTGTTGTCTTACAGTGGCTCAATGGAGAGGAACACCCAATAGCGTATGCATCCTGGTCAGAAATCACACAACACCAGGTTTTAGTCCAACAGCTTTATTTGAAAACTCAAGCTTTCAGAGCCTCAGTCCTTCTCAGGTGTTAATGAGAGAGGTAGTATCAGACACAGAATTTCTTAGTAAAAGATCAAAGGTTCACACCATTGAGGATGTACTAGACAAACCTAAGATGCTGTCAAGTCTTTCTTCAGTCAGAAGGTTTTAATTGATTATTATGTATATATAAATCCCCGAATTCCTTTCAGGTCACGGTCCCCACACACCATACTATACACTCTCTCTCACGGACATACTCACTCACTCAAACATACACACGTGCACACACAGTCTCCCTCCCACACGCACTCTGCCTTCCCTTCCCTCCCCTCCCACCCCCCCCACCCCCAACACACACACACACACTTTCTTCTGCCCCCACACCCCCGCACAAATGTGGTGAATATGTATTTGCAGATACATTTTATTTTGTTCAAAAAGCACACAATTTATAGATAGTCAGTCAATGTGGCATTTTATAAATTCCTACTTTAAAAATAAAATCAGTCTGACTCCAAACTAAAACACAGGTTCAAAACAAGGTCTCACACCTAACATGCATTGTCTGACCTAAAATGTCACCTCTTCTTTACACTGATAAAACCTGTTGTTCTCTCAGGACTGTGACTTGAAAGGAATTTGGGGATTTACACATCCATATTAATCATTTAAAACTTCATTACTGATTAAAGATTTAACAGCATCTTACGTTTGTTCAGTATGGTGTGAATCGTTGATCTTTTACTTATAGATTCTGTCTGGTACTACTTCTCTCTCTAACACCTGAAGAAGGATCAAGGCTCTGAAAGCTTGCATTTTCAAATCAACCTGTTGGACTATAACCTGGTGTCTTTTGATTTTCATCCTTGTCCACCACAGTCCAACACTGGCACCTCCATGTCATCATATGCATCCTGGACATTGGCAAATGCAGAGCATAAATACACCCAGATAGAGCAGGAACATTTGGTGGTCATATTTGGAGTCAGGAAGTTCCACAAATACCTTTACAGACATAAATTGGTAATAATAATGAACCACAAACTCCTGCAAGGTCTACTTAAAGGGGGCAAGGCAGTGCTACCCATACCTTCAGGCCAAATTCAGGACTCTAATACTAAGTGCATATAATTACAATTAGAACACCGTCCGGGAGACCAAGTAGCAAAATCAGATGCGTTGAGCTGTCTCCTGCTGGCAGATACACCACTGGTGGTACTGCCACTGGAATAGACCGTAACAGTTTTAAATTTTCCGGACACCCTTCCAGTCACAACTGAAGATGTGAGATTTTGGATGCAGGAAGATCTGGTCCTGACAAAACTGAAATAGCTAGTGATGATAAAGGAAACCAAAGGGTTGTTACAACCAGAATTGAAAGCTTTATGACCCAGAGAGACCAGATCACAGTAGAGGATGGCATATTATTATGGGGTGCAAGATTGATTGTCCCAAGCAAAGATCGCTGCCAGATACTGGCTGAACCTGGGACATCCAGGAGTTTTCAAAATGAAGATATTGGTGAGAAGTTATGTCTGGTAGCCAGGACTGGATGCCGACATAGCAACATTGTTGGGACAGTGCCCAGAATACCAACATGGACAAAAATTACCACCAGCAACTTCCCCATGTTCGTGGGAATGGCAAGGTAAACCCTAGACTTTCTTACACATCGACTATGCAGGTCCTTTCATGGGTTCAATGTTCTTAGTCATTGTAGATGTGCACTTAAAGTGGCTGGACATCCTAAGAGTTCATTCATCAAAGATGGGGATGACAATAGAAAAACTGTGCACATCTCTTGCAATACATGGACTCCTAGAAGTGTTGGTCACTGATAATGGGCCATCGTCTACCAGTAGGGAATTTGAGTATTTCCTAAAGTTGAATGGAATTTGACCTATAAGGACAGGTCATGCCACCCATCATTCAATGGTTTGGCAGAAAGAGCAGTGCAAACTTTGAAGGCAGGCTTAAAGAAACAGCCTACAGCTTCACTAGACAACAAACTGTCCTGGTTCCTATTTAATTATAGAAAGCTCCAGTAGAGTTGCTAATGGAGAGAAGATTCCACACCACGTTAAATCTGATCTTCCTGGACCTGGAGTGGGAATGGTGAAATGGCATTAGGAATGCCAATGCCAGATACCTGACTCCACTAAGCAAGAGAGGCAGTTTATTTCAGGAGTTGATGTTTAGTGTAGGAACAACAGGAACAGCCCTGCATGGGTAACAGGCACAGTCAATGCAAGTTCAGATCCAGGACATATAAAGTTCGAGTAGGTGTGACAGTCCTGAATAAGCATGTGGACCGTATGAAAGCTGCAAACTTGCAAATCATGTGGGATCAAAACATATCCAGCTCCTTGACAGACTTTCTAACTGTTCTGGAACCCTGGTTCCCCCCCTCCAAGCATTGATTATAACTCGGAATCTAATATGGACACCGTAGATTTTGGCACCTCAACACCTTTGCCGCCTGAATTAGAGAATAAATTTCTTCTAAGACAGTCTGGGTGTAAGAGGTAAGCTGCTGTGCGTTGCACGCTGGTCATATCAAAGGCAGAGTTGCAGGAACATGATCTGGTGCTAAAATGCCCTAGGAGGAGCTACGAAAAAAAGAACCGGCGTAAGTCCTCAGACTCAGAGGGGGAAGGATGTAGTGATTCTAATGAGGTCAGCCAGGTGTACAACATAGAAAGCGTTCCCTGATTGGGACTAGTAATTTGATCCAATCAGGAAGCCCTGGCTGACAGATAAGAACAGGAGTGTTAGACATCCAGTTCAGAGCTGGCTCTGAGGGAGCTGGTTCAGTGTCAAGGACTCTCCTCTGGTAAATAAAGGGTGACTTGGTGATGGGATACCAGTCTGTGGAGTTATTTTACTGCTTACTCTATAAGTGTGTAAAAACATGTCTGACAGGGTGATTAATAAAAGTTCCTTTCTTGTGAGAATCCGGAACCCAGTTTCAGAATATGGTTTCTCCCTTTTAAGACTGTGATGAAGAGGACTTTCTTCCCTCAGTGCTAGTTGTTCCCTAGAATTCATTGCCCCAGAGAGCAGTGGAAGCTGAGCCATTGAATATAGTGAAGTTTGAGTTGGCCAGATATTTAAACTTTATAAAGTCAAACTTTATTAGGGATGGCAAGCAGGTGAGCAGAATTGACACCACAATTAGATTAGCTATAGCCTTATTAAATGCCAAATCAAGCTCAGAGAGCTGAATGGCCTACTTCTATTCTTCATAGAATCCCTACAGTGTAGAAACAGGCTATTTGGCCAAACAAGTTCACACCAACCCTCCGAGCATCCCACCCAGACCCATCCTCCTACCCTTTCCCTGTAGCTCTGCATTTCCCATGGCTAATGCACCTAACCTACACATCCCTGGACATTATAGGAAATTAAGCACGGCCAATCCAGCTAACTTGAACATCTTGGGACTATGGGAGGAAACCTGAGCACCATGCAGACATGGGGAGAATGTGCAAGCTCCAAACAGACAGTCGCCCTAGTGTGCAATTGAACTTGGGTCCTTGGTGCTGTGAGCAGAAGTGCTAACTACTGCACCATTGTGCCACCCTTATTTTGCATTTTCTTGTATTCTTGAACAGGTCTTCTTAACTGCAATTAGAGATGATCAATAAAACCAATGAAGCACATCACCTAAAGTTTTTAAATAAACTCTCTCCATATGCTAAGTGAGGATATTATGGGACAAATGTGGAACAAAAGAAGGAGTTTGGAGTTCATGTGCATCAATGCTAAATGTGGTAAACAGTTGCTGAATTACAGGTACAAGTAGCCACAAGATTCTGATATTCTCATAAGACTGGAAATTCGGGGGAGGAATAGGCACTTAATACTCCTCACTACAATTTCTTTGCGAAACAAAGGGAAAAAAGAAAAGCAAATTGCTGAAGATGCTACATGTCTGTAATAAAAGCAGAAACTGCTGAAAATTCTTAGCTGTTCTGGCAGCAGCTGTGGAGAGAGAGATAAAGCTTAACATTTCAAGTAGTGTGAGCTTTCCTACAGAACTGAAGGAATATAGAAATATGATGGATTGCTGGCCACTAATTCAATCCTTGGTCCCATGCATACATTTCGGTGTTGAACCTGCTTCAGTGTTTCAGTGAAACTCCACACAAGATTGTGGGACAGCACCTCGTACTCTATAGACCCAGTGTTGAGTTTAACAACTTCAGACTGTCCCAGTTTGAGTCTGTTTTTTTTTGTTTCTGCTTTGGACAGATGTTTGTTATTCTGCTGTTGATGCTCACCCTGGACAAATCTTTCATTTCTCGACCCCTTTATTTATTGATCTACTAAGTTTTTGTAATTTCATCTTTCCTGCTCTTTTACCCTTTCATTTCATTCTTCCACCCATTTTCCTTGCATCAAAATGAATCAGATTACATCTCTATTTTGCATCTGTAGATTAATCATATTCAACTTGACACCTTAACACTGTTTTTCTCTCCATAGATGGCTCTTTCCTGCTGAGTATTCACCATTCTTTCTGTTTTGATCAAAGGAAAAAAGTGGTGAGAGTGATAGTATCGCTCAAAGATATGCTCCTTGCGCTTGAAAGGGGTACTTAAGGGTTTTGTTATGTAGCCCATTTTTATTTTAAGAATGACTTTGTTAAATTGGCTGAAGCCACAAAAGTTATCCTTGACATGGTTAAAATACCCAAATAATGGATTTCAATTAGCTAAACATTTAGATAACTTCACCTAGTAATTTATAAATCTATAAGAATGGAGTTGGGTTGTTTTTATGTACCGACTAAGGAGAATAAGCTTAAGCTAATGCAAATGACCATTTTCTGAGCTTCTCAAAGACATTTAGACATGATCCAACTACTTACCAAATTGTTAAACTCAATTTGCCACAATGGACCCCTGCTAAGAAGAGGGCCACCATTGATTCTAATCAATTTAACAATGGACCTGAAATAAATTTGCTATGACCATATTTAGCACTTGGTTAGTTTGTAAAGATTTTCCAAGGTCAGTTAGAAACCAGAAAGACTTTGAATGGGTAATAGCAAATGGAAGGCTTGTATTCCCTCTCTCATCTTCTTTCTGTCATTCTGAAACCTATGCCCAGCATGTATCCATCCATCAACCACTTCAGGTAGTATCATTAAAATAAACCAAGTACCTTCCAACTCCAGAGAAAAAGCTCAAGATTGGGCATCAACATTAAGTTGTGTTGTCACAGAAAATCACTGAGCCTAGCCTGAAGCCATTCAAGGCGTCAACGTATACATAGACTACTTTTGTTTGCA